>NC_136515.1:51204559-51219559 GCF_053919585.1 Euprymna scolopes | reverse complement strand
GTATATATATATCATATATGTATATATATATATCATATATATATATATATATATATATATACATACTAGACTACCCGTGACCCGTTGGGTCAGTATTTTATATTAGCTATGGAATTCATGTATGAGCGTGACACTTGTGACGTAAAGAAAATAGTTTTTTTTTGACATAACAGAAACATTTCTATGAAAGTATATTAAAATGAAAAATCACGGACGGATCACTCAAACCTGAATAAAAAATCCTCCCTATTCTTGTAAAATTATCTATTTTTCCGAATAATCGCTCAAAAATCGAAAATTGTACGTGATTTTCTTACGAATTGAACGCCGACGAAAGTCATTTAGCAGCAAAAACGCACATGGACCTACCGATGAAAAATATAAGAATGAAAAACCCATATTGGAATCCTTCAAACAAGTTATAGAAACTTAAAATCTAAAAAAAAGAAAATTAATAAAACCTGAATCAAAATATAAAACCTAAATAAATAAAATGAAATAAAACTAATATTGAAACAGATTAGTAAATGTGTCAACAAATTCACCGTTCTCACACAACTATTTTGTATCTAGAAATGTAAACAAAAAATAAAAAAAGAAGGAGGGAATGAAGGAAAGAAAAGGGACCGATAGAGAGTAGTAGTAGTAGTCTTTGCTTTACTACAATTGATCTTATGTTTGTCAACAGGTTAAAGTTGTTTAGTTGTAAGAAAATAGCGACAGTATAGTTGTAATAAAGAATAGTTGCAAAACACCCCACTCTTCCCAGGTTAAATAATAATTTCGAAATAATAACGTTAATATTTCAGTGCGCAGGTCAAAATCTGCAAAAGAAGCGATTTGTGTTTATTTGTTTACGTTGTTATGGGTTAATGTTTATCCGCGCATGCGTAACCAGATGTTGTAAACCAGAAAGTGGGTTACATCACTCGTTACAAGGTCATTTTAGTTTTATAATTATATAGATATGATATATATATATATATCATATCATGTATATATATATATCATATCATGTATATATATATCATATCATGTATATATATATATATCATATCATGTATATATATATCATATCATGTATATATATATATATCATATCATGTATATATATATCATATCATGTATCTATATATATCATATCATGTATATATATATATATCACATCATATATATATATATCATATCATGTATATATATCATATCATGTATATATATATCATATCATGTATATATATATCATATCATGTATATATATATATATCATATCATGTATATATATATATATATGTGTATATCATATCATGTATATATATATGTATATATCATGTATATATATATATATCATATCATGTATATATATATATCATGTATATATCATATCATGTATATATATCATGTATATATATATCATATCATGTATATATATCATATCATGTATATATATATCATATCATGTATATATATATATATCATATCATGTATATATATATATATATCATGTATATATATATATCATGTATATATATATCATACCATGTATATATATATCATATCATGTATATATATATCATACCATGTATATATATATATCATATCATGTATATATATATATATATATATCATGTATATATATATCATATCATGTATATACAGTGATGATCATATTTATTGGCACGGTAAAATAAAAGTTAAATTTTGTCTAATAAATTCTAAAAAAGGGATTAAATTAAAGAAAATAACAAAGTATATTATGTATTTTTAACTGGCCTTTCCGATGCAGCAATCGGATTTTAGAAAAAATAAATAACAAAGGAACAACAAACATACTTGCAAAAAACCCTTGTTCTAAATTATTGGCACGATTTATTTAATAATCAATTGTATAGCCTTTGGCCTTGATTACCTTCCTCAGTCGCTTTTCATAGTTTACAACCAAGGTGTTGCACTCTTCAGTAGTAATTTTAGCCCACTCTTCCTGACAATAATCCTCCAATTGAATAAGATTCTTAGGCTTCCTTTGCATTACCCTCAATTTTAATGTTCTCCATAAATTTTCAATTGGATTAAGGTCTGGGCTTTGTGATGGCCACTCCAAAACATTAATATGATTGTCCTCAAGCCATTTCTTAGTCAGTTTAGCCGAATGCTTTGGGTCATTATCTTGCATGAACCACCAACGACGACCAAGTGAGAGCTCTTTAGCAGAGTCTTTCAGGTTTTCATCCAATATTTTAACATAATCTTCCTTTTTCATGCTACCTGTGACCTTAACAAGTCGCCCTGGTCCAGAGGCAGCAAAGGATCCCCAAAACATCACACTGCCTCCACCGTGCTTCACTGTGGGTATGGTGTTCTTAGGCAGGAAAGCTTCGCCAGATTTTCTGTAAATATAAGACACTTTATTATGGCCAAATAACTCTATTTTCGTTTCGTCAGTCCATAGAACACGTTTCCAGAATGCAACATCTTTATCAATATGACGTTTTGCAAAGGCTAGCCTTGCTTTCAGGTGCATAGGCTTCAATAAGGGAGTCTTTCTCGGACGACATGCTTTTAAACTAGCTCTCTTCAAAACTCTATCAACTGTATGTCGAGATACATTCACTCCAGAGGTGCTCTGTTCATCAACAATCTCCCCAACAGAGATCCTTGGGTTTTGTTTTACTTGTCGAACAATTTTCCGTTCATCTCTTGGGGAAAGAATCCTTTTTCTCCCTCTACCCTCTAAACTCATAACGTGGCCTTGCGATTCGAACTTGTTTATTATGGCTCTAACAGTGGATTTGGGAAGGTTTAGCTTCTTTGAAATCTTATCATAGCCCTCCCCATTGGTATGGCATGCTACAACAAGCTTCCTGACGTCTTCGCTGTGTTCCTTAGTTTTAACCATGGCGATTGAAAATTATAATTTAGTCACTTATAATAGTTTAAATAAATCGCTATCTAAAAATTATCTGAAAAATAATTATTCACTGAATTAGCGTTAAACAAGCATAATATGGCTATAAAAAAGTTCAGAAAGCACGAAAACCGGAAATTGATTGATATTATACTGATACTAAAAGAAAAACAAAGCCGTGCCAATAATTTTGAACAAGGGTTTTTTGCAATTATGTTTGTTGTTCCTTTGTTATTTATTTTTTCTAAAATTCGATTGCTGCATCGGAAAGGCCAGTTAAAAATACATAATATACTTTGTTATTTTCTTTAATTTAATCCCTTTTTTAGAATTTATTAGACAAAATTTAACTTTTATTTTACCGTGCCAATAAATATGATCATCACTGTATATATATCATGTATATATATATCATATCATGTATATATATATATATATCATGTATATATATATCATATCATGTATATATATATATCATGCATATATATATATCATATCATGTATATATATATCATGTATATATATATCATATCATGTATATATATATATATCATGTATATATATATATATCATATCATGTATATATATATCATGTATATATATATCATATCATGTATATATATATATATATCATGTATATATCATATCATGTATATATATATCATATCATGTATATATATATCATATCATGTATGTATATATATATATAAATATCATGTATATATATCATATCATGTATATATATCATACAATTATATATATATATCATGTATATATATATCATACAATTATATATATATATCATGTATATATATCATATAATTATATATATATATCATGTATATATATCATATAATTATATATATATATCATGTATATATATCATATAATTATATATATATATATCATGTATATATATATCATATAATTATATATATATCATGTATATATATATCATATAATTATATATATATATATCATGTATATATATATATCATATAATTATATATATATATCATGTATATATATATCATATAATTATATATATATATCATGTATATATATATCATATAATTATATTTATATATCATGTATATATATATATCATATAATTATATTTATATATCATGTATATATATATCATATATATATCTATATTTTTATAAAGTAATAGGGTTCGTGTGTTTCTGTCTGTGTGTACAGCTCTCCATCATCAACGAAATATAAAGGAGGTAAGAGGGTAGATCTCTCCTGGTAGAGAAACATTAGAACCCATTTTAGGATATTTCTGTTATAGGAGACATAAGAATCTATGCCTAATTTCTTTATATACTAGTCTACAAACCACCCCCATATCGAATGACTTATGCTCATTTGCATATCACATTATATTAAATCTCTTTAACTAATTACCTCCACCTTATTACATATTGGAAATATTCTAATCATTTCAACTGTACTATTTACAAAATCTATTTAACATTTAATTATTTAATATATTTTCATTTAATTTTATATTCGATTTATTTCACTTTACGTATATTATCAAAACAATTCATTGGCGAGCAAAGCTTTATGTTTTGGGATTGTATTGAAAATGTAATGGAAATTTCAATTTCGTTCCGTTTTAATCTTTTCTATTTTACTTGCCAATATAATTGAAAGAATACAATTCAACTATCGTAATTTTATATAAATAAACAAAAACAAATATTTTAAAATAAAACTTTTTAAAAAAATAAATAATTTTATTTTTAAATGAAAAAAATCAATTTAGTAAAATAATTGTATTAAACACCCCCAGCCTTGTCAGCAAACCTGTAAACCTATAAAAGTTAACATTTCGAATGTAAACAGTGATTTTTCGATTTTGTTAGCGCTTGCCGCAATTAAACACAATTAAAACGGAACTAACTTTATTTCCATTCTATTTTTTAAACAACCCCCAAAACATAACGCTCTCTTCCAGTTATAGCCAATTTTTTTTTAATTAAATAAAACAGGTCAAAATAAACAGATAAGCGCATTTTCTTTTACATTTTTCTTACAACCATTGTCATTTAACCAACTGCAGGATATCGTTACTTTTGTGGGGTTGTTTTGAAAATGGCACGGAGATTATAATTTCGTTCCAATTTAATCTTTCTGGTCGAGCCTATTTCGAAAGCCTGTTTATCATAGATTTGAACTACAAATAATTTATTACATTTTGATTATTACTATCTTAAGACTTAAAGCTTATATTTATTTCATTTTTCTATTTATATATTGAATTAGTTATTTCCAGTCTTATTTAAACTTAGTGCTTTCTTTAAACCGGATGAACCTTTTATAAAAATATGAGTTTAACGTAAAGAACACGAACAAGGTTTTATTCAACTGAATTTCTTCCAGTTTACTAACAAAATATATAAATTTAAAAGAGATATAAATAATAAAATAAAAAGGTTATGTAATTTAAAAGAAATACACGTACTCACAAAAGCAGAATTTCTTTTACACATTTTTTTCTTTAAAACCATAACAATGAGACTAACAATTACCTAGATCTTAGTAATTATTTGTTTTAATAGAACTGTTTTAATTGTACTGTTTACTTAGTTAACCTAAGTTGGTATTACATTTATTTTACATTTACTTTTTTTTTTAATTATTACTTTTAGACTGTGACGTTTACACCCGGAAGTAATGAGTCACACGTAGGTCGCTTTTATTCATTCCTTTTGGTCAAGATCAAAGTGTAGTATCTGTTCTTCAGATGCTGCACTTCATTTTCTTGTTCTCTTTCGGTGGAGGAGAAATCCTTCACGACTGAGACAATTTTTATTTTTGTACCTTTTCTCCACGTTAAAAAACGACCCTGGTGTCTAACTCTGTCCCGTGGGGAGGCATAGTAAATAGGTACAATATAATTGTTTATAATTGTACTATTCAGAAATATTATTTATAGTTCGTCCATTTCAGTTAGTATACATTTCCTTTACGCTTAATTAATTTACAATCATTAATATCGTTAAACAATTCCGTTTAAAACCGAAATTATGCCACCCAAACGAAGTAGAAACGAAAGTGAGGAAGAAAGAATGGAAAGATTGGAAGCTAATAGACTAAGAATTGCTGCAATTCGCTCCAATGAAAACAATTCAGATAGAGAAAGACGTCTAGAACTTAACAGGATACGTCAAAGAGAAAGGAGAGCAAGACTGTCAGATTTGGAAAGAGAAACCCAACGTGAAGCTGACAGAACTAGACATGCTGTAAGGCGGTTAAATTCATCACAAGATGAAATTCAAGAAAGGCAAAGATATGCACTGGAAAGAGAAGCAATATTACGATCGAATGAATTATATGAGGTAAGTAGACGTACACAAGGTGAGTTGAGAGTGGCTCAACGACATCAGAATGAATCGGAAACCCAACGAAGCTTTCGCCTATACCAAGGGCAACAACGAGAGGCTGCATGGAGAGAGAGTATGACTTTGCCCCAGCAATTGACAGAAAACGAGGCAGCTAGACAACGAATGACTGCTTTGAGACACCATGAAATAGAACACTGCAATAGAAAAGGATTGCTCTACAACAAAAATGACTCTCTCACTACAGCTGATATAGGAAAAATGGACAAAGTATGTCAACATTGCTCAGCTGTAAAATTTAAAGGAGAAACCCCTGGTTGTTGTTGTTCTTCTGGCAAAGTTGTGCTTGATAGCTTTCCACCACTGCCTCAGTTGCTTCAAGATTTGCTCTCCGGCAATGGTCCCATCTCTAAAGATTTTCTGCAAAATCTACGCTGTTATAACAATTGTTTTGCAATGACATCATTTGATCACAAAATTGCGGCAGTACATGGGTGGAATCCTTCTTTTAGAATTCGAGGCCAGGTTTGCCACCAGATTGGGAGTCTTTTACCACCTGAAGATGAAACAGCAAAGTTTATTCAAGTCTACTTCTTGGATAGTCTGGAAGAGGAACTACATAATCGGGGACGTGACAGTAGACTCAATAGAGACATTCTCCAAAGTCTGACTGAATTTTTACATGAGAACAACAGCTTTATTTGTCAGCTGAAAACAACAAAGGAGAGGATTGAAGAAGAACACTTGGTAGAACATAAAGTTGTCATAAGGGAAGACCGAAGGCCGCAAGAAGAGCATCCACGGCGATTCAATGCTCCAACAACAACGTATGAGATTGGAATATTAATGGAGAATGAACCAACAGCTAACCGGGATATTGTCTTGCGTTTTAGAAATGATACATTAAAATGGATCTCCGAACTACATCCCCTCTACGATACTTTAATGTATCCGTTAATGTACCCCTATGGTTCATCATCTTACAACATCTACATGAAGGCATCCAATGGGCGAAAAGTTACCCAACAGCAATTTTATTCGTACCATTTAATGACTCGGCCTGGAAACTATTTTCTCTGGTACCGAAGGCTATTTCAACAATGGCTGGTGGATGTGTACTGCAAGATTGAAACAGAACGTTTACAGTTCCTGAGGCGTGAGCAACAGACCCTGAGAGCTGACAATTATAGCAACTTGAGAGATTCAATTCTTAGGGAGGATGGGAATCCAGAACAGTTTGGTCAACGAGTTGTACTTCCGGCAACTTATACAGGAGGCCCTCGATACATGTTTGAGCGTCAAAGTGATGCCATGGCATATGTTCGGCGAATGGGCCGAGCCGACCTCTTCATCACGTTCACAACAAATCCAAAGTGGACAGAAATTACAGAAAATTGTCTTCAAGGGCAAGACCCTCAGGATCGTCCAGATATTGTTGCCAGGGTTTTCAGGCAGAAGCTAAAAAAGTTACTTGAATTTATTAAAAAGGGAGGATTTGGCAGGTTGAGGGCTTTCCTGTACAGTATTGAATATCAAAAAAGAGGACTGCCGCATGCACACATCCTCACCTGGCAGGCCCCAGAGGACAAACTTCTACCAGAAAAAATGGATCTCTGCATATCTGCAGAGATCCCTGACAAAGAGGAAGATCCTGATCTTCATGCTAAAGTGATGGCACATATGGTGCATGGACCTTGTGGACCATTTAATCCAAATTGTCCATGTATGATTGACAACAAATGTTCCAAAAAATACCCAAAAGAATTTCTTCAGTGTACCAAGCAAGGCCAAGACTCTTACCCCAAGTACAGGCGAAGAAAACCAGAAGATGGAGGCCAGACTGGTACAATAAGGATGAAGAGAAATGGTCGGTATGTTAATCAAGAAATAACAAACCAGTGGATTGTTCCGTACAACAAGGTCCTCCTTCAGCAGTTCAACGCTCACATTAACGTAGAAATTTGCAGCTCGATCCAAAGCATCAAATATGTCCTCAAATACGTGAATAAAGGATGTGATCAAGCAGTGTTTGAACTACAAAGAACTGATGGAGCAGCTAACCAACAAGGCCAAGTACAAAGTCACATTGTGGATGAGATCCAGCAGTTCCAGAATGCAAGGTATGTCGGCAGTTCAGAGGCAGCCTGGAGGATATTGGAACATCCCATCCATGAACATTTCCCCCCAATTGTACAACTTTCTGTTCATCTTGAAAATGGGCAGCGTGTCATGTTCTCAGCTGATACTGCTCTGGAACGAGCCCAAGGTCCACCGCCTGCCACAACTTTGACAGCATTTTTTCAACTCTGCCATGAGGATGACTTTGCAAGGGGTCTCAAATACGTAGAAGTCCCTGAGTTTTACACTTTGAACAAATCGACAAAGAAATGGATGAGAAGAATGCGTGGGGTACAAGTTGAAGGTACTGAAAATGATGATGTATGGAAGGCACCATGCATTGGGAGAATCTACACGATTAGTCCAAAAGCAGGGGAGTGTTATTTCTTACGCCTGTTGCTCAATGAGGTTGCTGGTCCAACTTCATTTCAAAATTTGCGAGCATACAATGGTCAGGTGTTTGAAACATACAGAGCAGCGTGCCTTGCTCGAGGCCTTCTAGAAAATGACCATCACTTGCATCAAGCAGTAGGAGAGGCAAGTGCCACTCAATCACCTTCAAATTTGCGAAGCCTATTTGTGATAATTTTAACAGCCTGTGAGCCAAGAAATCCTCTTGAGATCTGGATGGCTTTTCGTGATGTAATATCTGAAGACATTCTTCACAGATACAGGCAAGAAGTTAACAATCCAGAAGCAGATTTTAATGAGGACATCTACAATAAAACTCTTTGTCTAATTGAAGAAAAAGTTCTCCTTATGTGCGGTCAACCATTGGCAAGCTATGGATTACCTGCACCAATGCAAGGGAGAGATGAAAGACTCGCGAGAGAGTATCAACGTGAAGTTACTTATAATCTTGAAGAACTTCCCTACAAGCAGAAAATATGCAAGAAAAACTGACCGATTCTCAAAGAGAAGTTTACAATTCATTCATGGCAATGTTGGAAGCACAAGGTGAAATGAACAAAAACATGATGTTTCTTGATGCTCCAGGTGGTACGGGCAAGACTTTTGTAATCAATTTGATCCTTGCAAAGATTAGATCCATGAGAAAGATTGTGCTTGCAACAGCATTCAGTGGCATTGCTGCTACTCTACTACAAGGTGGCCGCACTCTTCACAGCACTTTTAAAGTACCCTTGGATACTCATCGAATGGATCAGCCAGTTTGCAAAATTACTGGTAACTCAGCCTTGGCAAATGTAATTAGAGACACCTCTGCAATCATTGTAGACGAAGCCCCAATGACGCACAAGAGTGCTTATGAAGCAATTGACCGAACACTGCAAGACATCACAGGAAACAAGAATCCCATGGGTGGCATTCCAACCTTATTTTGCGGTGATTTCCGTCAAATCCTCCCAGTGGTTAAAAATGGCACAAGGGCTAACATTGTCAATGCAAGTTTGAAACAATCCTATCTCTGGAGGCACGTTATAGTGAAGAGACTGACTACTAATATGAGAGCCTATATCTCTGATAACACAGCTGCAGCAGACTTCTCAAAATTGCTTCTCCAAATCGGTAATGGTCAGTTTCCTATCACTTCTTCACCTGACACAATTAAGATTCCAACTGCGCTTGGTAAATGTGTCGGTAATCAGAAGCAACTGAAAGACAAAGTGTACCCAGACCTGCAAAACAATGGAAAATCACCGGATTGGCTTGCTGAGAGGGCTATTATTTCGCCATTAAACAGCAATGTGAATCATTTGAACAATTCAATAATGGATGAATTTCCAGGAGACACAAAGCAATACAAGTCAGTTGATTCGGCTACTAATGAATATGAAGCTGTTCACTACCCTGTGGAGTTTTTAAACTCTTTGGAGATATCTGGAATGCCTCCACACATTTTAAATCTCAAAATTGGATCGCCAATCATGATTCTTCGATCCTTGGAACCGCCAAAAACAACAAACGGAACCAGATGTGTTATCACCAGATTGCACACCAATGTACTTGAGGCCACCATTTCCTGTGGTCCCTACAAAGGCGAAACCGTTCTACTGCCAAGGATCCCCTTAGTTCCATCGGACTCAGTACTTCCATTTAAATTCCGGAGACTCCAATTTCCTGTGAAGGTGTGTTTTGCAATGAGCATAAACAAAAGTCAAGGTCAGACATTTAACACCATTGGCGTAGACTTGACATCAGACTGCTTCAGTCACGGTATGTTCTACGTCTCCATCAGCCGGACAGGAAGTTCAGAAAAACTCTACATTCTGGCTCCAAATCAAAGCAGCAGAAATGTAGTTTACCCTGAGGCTCTTTAGTGAAAAGTTCGAGAAATGGATATGAGGAAAAACTGACATGATCTGATTGTGGTAAGTTTTTAGTATTGAATGTGCAAGATAAAATTTAAGCAAGAGTTGAAAATGACTTCAATGAAAAATTTACTATGTAACATCAAGTAACCTTCCTTTTTGATGAAAATGTTTTGTGAAGTTCCTGATTGAATTTCAGTCACTACAAGAGGTAGTTAAAATGTTAATCACCTTATGCAATCGTTGCTCTTACAACATCAACTTACTGGAAAGGTGCCCACAGATTTTGGTACCCGAGTGCGCAACAAAGCTCAGTGCGAAGCACGGGTATCTTTGCTAGTATATATATATATATATATATATATATATATATATATATATATAATTGTATGATTTATATTTAAAGAATTTTTTGCCGTAAAAATAGAACATTTTTAAACAAAAAATTATTATTTGAAGTAAGGAATACACGAAATTTAAAGAACTTTAAATACCGTGTATTCCTAGCTTTAAATAATAAATTTTTGTTTAAAATGTTATATTTTTACAGCAAAAATTTAAATATAATCATACAATTCGTGCTTTGCTCTATTTTGTATATTGAGATATACCATTTAGCTGTGATTGTCTTATATGAACATATTTCCTCCTAACAAATTTTTGTAAAATTTTTGTATGACTATAAGATAACTTAATCTGTGATTTAATATATATATATATATATATATATATATATATATATATATATATATATATATATATATATATGATAGTGTCGGTGTGTGTGTGTGTTTGCGTACATTTCCCTACGCAATAACTCCGTAAATGTTTAATCTATAGACTCGAAATTCGATATACAGGGTACTGAGATTTGGGAAAATCGATGTGATCGGTTTTCGGCCAAACATTTGGCGATTAAGGGGTCAAAGTTCAACAATTTGACATTTGAGAACTCTGCCTAACTCCTCCGACAATTTTCGGTCTAAACACTTGAAATTTTAGATATAGGTTCATTGGACATGGATCTAACTTAATAACTGGATTTGAGCTCAAAACAATAAATTTTGAAGGGTCATAATAGGGGTCAAAATTTTTTAAAAAATCGACCAGTTTTTTTTTTTTTTGCTCAAAATACATCTCCAAATACCCGGACAACGCTGGGCACCCATGCTAGTATATATATATATATATATATATATATATATATATATATATATATATATATATATATATATATATATCTACTAGCAGGTCGCCCGACATTGCCCAGGCGTTTAAATATGATATTTTGATTAATGCAGATTTCGTATTTTTTATAATATTATATTCAACCCAATATCTAGTAATACTTTAAAAAGTTAAAAATAATTACTCGTGCGTCACAACTGACAATCGAAACCAAAACGTTTAGCTTACGATTTACTTTTTTCCTTGGTGGTAATGCCTGAGCTATGAAGACATATTTGCTGCAATGCTAAAAATTAAGACACGAACGATTAGCTATTAGGTTACGCATGCATATACGTAATGCCGTCGTTCGACTTTCACTTGGCAAATTCCATTTTTTTAATTTTCAAATTTTTGCACCAACTTTACCCGGTTAAAACCCAAATAGTTTAGTTTAGCATTAGTTCGAATACTCTATATATTAAGTCCGTAGACCAAATACTGACAGAAGTTTTAAAGAAATATATATACGCATGCATATATAAAAAGATGTTTGTGTTTACTATAACATTTTACGCAAATATTATGCAAGTATAAACCAAGTAGAATATCTGTATTAATGTAATTACACGTAATAGTAAACTAAAGATGACCATCCCATAAGGAAACCGAAAAAATCATTAGGGAATTAATTAAAATGAATGTTTAAAATAATATGCAAATTAGCTAGATCTTTTGTAGGTGAATGACGTTTGCAGATCCATGACCCATAACTACAACAGAGTTGTCTTTATTTATAGGAGTGTGTGTGTGTATGTATATGTGTGTGTGTGTATATATATATATATATATATATATAGTAAGTTATAAAATATATATGGCGATTAAGCTACACTGAATATTCCGCGTTTCATCCACTCTAGGACTCTTCAGTGGTAAAAATGGTAATTAGTAAAACCTGAAGAGAGTGATCAATACTATTGTAGAGCAAATATGCGTTTTATTTTTTATTACCGTTTTATCTGTTCAGTTACATATGTTTCGGTTGCCGGACCATATTTACGATCCAGCAGCCTCGTCAGACCTTACAGAAATGGCTATTATTATTTGGAAGAACGATTTTAAAAGAAATACGATATATATATATATATATATATATATATATATATATATATATATATATATATATATATATATATATATTACTTGCTGCTGCTTCTACGTGCCTAATTTTTCTGCCATTTTAAATTTTACATTTAATTTTTCTTTTCGAGAAAGCGGGGACTTCTCCCGAAATTAATAAAAGGCTTTTACCGTTTAAGGATCTTACACTACTCAGGATATATCAGTAGCCTAACTTACTTATGACAGTGAAATATTTTTGATAAATATAAATAAATAGATACTTGTATACCGTCACCTCAATAAGACTTCATCTGTTTTTTTTTTAATTTTCCATTCACATTTGCGATTTTTTTTGGGGGGGGGGCATTCGCAGGAAGTGTGTCACGCTTACAGTCAAGCATGGTGGTGGGAATGTCATTGTCTGGGGCTGCATGAGTGCTGCAGGTATTGGAGAGTTACATTTCATTGAGGGAAACATGGACTCCCACATGTACTGTCAAATACTGCAGCAGAGCATGATCCCCTTCCTCCAGAGGCTGGGTCGCAGAGCAATGTTCCAGCATGACAATTACCCAAAACACACATCCAAGACAACCACTGCTTTACTGAAGAGGCTAAGAGTAAAAGTGATGGACTGGCCAAGCATGTCTCTAGACTTGAACTCAATAGAACATCTTTGGGGCATCCTCAAACAGAAACAGAAGGTGGAGGTGCGCAAAGTCTCAAATATCCACCAGGTCCGCGATGTCGTTTTTTTTTTTTTTTTTTTTTTTACACCACTTATCAAGGCTCGGAAGCCACTCAGGGATAAGGGTTATTGCAAGTACATTACGTTAGTGTGGAGATTTGATGAAGTGTTTACTTAAGGGGGCGGTTCATTAGGAATTTGTTAACGTTGGACTTGAAGACATCCAAGTTGTAGTCTGGTGGGAAGCAGGCAGACGGAACAGAGTTCCACAGGCGTGCAGTTCTAAGAAAGAAGCTTTGTTCATGGAATCCGCGTTTTGATTTAGGCACAGATATAGAGTGGGGGAAATTTTGCACAGTGGATTCAGCTAGACGTGGTTTAGTGGGGGGGATGCCTTTTTCTCTACCCTGCAACCTCTCTCCCACAGAAGAGACGTTGCGAACCTATCCTTGTTTTATCGTTATTTCCATGGCAGGTGCTCGTCTGAACTCCAATCTCTGGTCCCCCCTCGTCAATCTTTCACGAAAAACACCCGTCTAGCTGAATCCACTGTGCAAAATTTCCACACTAACGTAATGTACTTGCAATAACCCTTATCCCTGAGTGGCTTCCGGGCCTTGATAAGTGGTGATCACTGTGTAAAAAAAATATATATATATATTTATTATCAATATATATATATTTATTATATTATATTATATACGTATGTATTATATATTATATATATTATTATTATGTTGCATAATAGCGGAGGCGCCCGACCTTGTCGGGTCGTAAAATACACTTAAATCTATTTTTATTCATGCAGATTTCATATTTATTCTTACAGCCGAGTACTATATTGCTAATACTCCCGTTGATTTCAACGCATGAGTTATGAGGTCCTCCATATCAAGCAAGTTGGTCAGAAATCCACACTGATGATTTATTAATAGTGGCCAATACTTTGTGCAAAACCAACAAGACATTTTGGTACAATTGCTATTCTCAGTCGATGCAATGTCTTCCAAAAAAACAGAGCAGAGCCTGTATGTAGCGCAATGGTGAGAAGCCTTCACGGTCATTTGGGCGGTCGGGTTTCGATCATGGCTTGAGGCAGTTGCCTGTCTAGCCGCACTGATGAGCTGTGAAACAGCGAAACAGTATTGTATGTGGATGACTATAATGCTCCCTATCTTGGGTTGATCATTTCGGGAAGTGATATACAAACTGCCATTAGCGTATAAAGCTGTGATTGTCTTATTTCCTTATGTCATATATAAACATATTTCCTTGTTTAAACAAATCGAGCGGAGGCATTTGGACGATGTCAAAACATCGTTAATTCATTACCCTCCAAGCAGCAGCCGTATAGCGCAATGGTGAGAAGCCTTG
>NC_136515.1:51192059-51202059 GCF_053919585.1 Euprymna scolopes | reverse complement strand
CTAATCTATATGTTTCTGAATTTTTGAGATGACGATTGTTTAGATTCTTCGGACTACTATCCTCGTATTGAGTGTTATTCACACAACATTTCGTTCTACGTAACCTCCGACTTTCTTCAGGCGTGTCCTCCCTAACCAGGAAATTTTTCTGTCGAACTCGAGAATCAGCACAGAATTTAAAACGAAACCTTTCATTTAACCCTAAGGGGTAGCATGATCTCGTTCCTTCATCCATGACTGAGTAAAAGTCCTAAAGAATTTGCAATTGAACTTTGAGTGTCGCCTGCACTGAGGATTGAACCTTTAACCCCCCAGAAGAATGTAACTTACAACTGATTATACCTATTACTTTATCCATTACGCCACGAGTCATTACAAGGACCCGTGGCGTAGTGGATAAAGTATGTGATAAATTCAGATTCCAGAGTTTAACAAGATGCACTTGAAGAAGGTTGGAAGTTACATCGATCGAAACGTTGTACAAATAACATTCAAAATGAGAACAGTAGTCCGAATAATCCCCAAAAATATGAAACATATTTTGTTTAGAAACTAGGCTGGGTGCCCGGCATTGCTCAGGCGTTTGGAGGTGTGTGCTGAGCAAAAACAATAAAGTGTTAGTAAGCAGGCAGGCAGGCAGGCTCGAACCCGTACCGCGAAGGAGAAAAAGAACGTGAAAAAAAAAAACAACAACAAAAAAAACCGTGTCGTCTTTGGTGTTGCGCCCATCGCTAAACCGGAAGAAACGTAGATTTAAATTACGGCCAGTCAATCGAAAAGAGGGGATGACTTTCGAAAATATCCGCGAAAAAAGCGACCCTTCCTTGTAGAAAAGTACCCAATTGAAGGTGAAGGAATTAATGTTTTTATCCAATTTTTCGATATTTGTCGTCCGAAGTGTCGCGCTTCAAAACGATACCGATCTCGTGAAAATCCATCGCCTCTGTCGTAAATTTTAGACAGACATATAAACATGCATACATACATTGGTCCTGGATATGACCTTAAACTATATCCGATGGTGAGCCCCAACTTACGGGCTTTGGGGAGTGTCGAGCCACCCCTTAATTGCCATTGCTCCCACGTCCACTCTGACTTGGAGTGGTTGTATCTGTTAGGGTCCCAACTATGGGTTAAATAGAAACCGACTTGAAAAAAAAAAAAAAAAAAAAAAAAAAAAAAAATATATATATATATATATATATATATATATATATTCTATTAAAAACTTTTTCTCCAAAATCACTGGATTCAGCATTAAATAACCTGAAAAGGGTTGATATGCCGTAAAACAAAACCAACCAACCAACATACATACATACGTTTAAACAGACGGGTGAGATTTAAATTATAGATGTTTGACAATTTGGATTATTCGAAGTTCTTTTCTCATCTTGTTTTAAGAACGTTTTTCTCTCCACCCCATCTAACTTTCTTTTCTTTTCCATCTGCTCTCACCTTTTTATGTCATTATTTTCTAGCACATCTGATGCTTACAGAATTAAATCAGATCCCAATAAAACTTTAATCAAATTTATTGCCAACGTCGCTGGAAAAATGGTTGCCTTATTCTACCGCCCCAGAAGGTATATCACTTCCGACGCCACCCTCTTCCCGTGTAATCACCAAATACGCTGTAAAAATGGAGTACTATTGACAGGAGCTGTTCAGAACACCGTTTTCTGCCATGAAATGCTTCAAAACCTAATCATCTAATTTTCCTTTCCTTGCAACCTCTTTTCTCATAGCAGAGACGTTGCGAGTCTATCTCTGCTCTGTCTTCATTTTTATAACAAGTGCTCAACTAAGCTTCAATCTATGGCTCCTTCCTACAGAACATTCATAACAAACACTCGTCTAGCTACACCCACTATTTACAATTTCCCACACTGTTTATCTGTGCATAAATTTAAACGCAAATTTCATGAACATTTTTTTTTACTTAAAACTGCCCGCCTATGGAACTTTGTACTGCGGGTCTGCTTTCCACCTGACCATAACATAGTCTTTTACGCTATTGTCTTACTGACCACCTTACTCCAGGCCTTCTTATATCGTGACTCCCTTAAAAAAACAAACAAAAAAAACAGAAAAATATTCTTCGGGCCAATTTCTCGGAATTACCCTCCCCAAAATATTTGATGGTTTTGTTCATATCATGTATTTATTTATTTTTTCACTTTTGTAAATAAACTTCTCTGTTCGTTCTGTTCTGTTCTCGGTTAGAGAAGGCTAAGTCTCAGTTAATGCGCTTTTAAATTTTTTTTTCCAATCCAAAGTGTCTTTTACTGGAGGTGTAACAGAGCGCGGGCATGCGTATGGCAGTTATATGCAAATGCCGAGCCATGTGCCAAGTGACGTCACGGTTAGGAAAAAGAAAAAGAGTATAAAAAGAACATGTGCACAGACCGATGATCAAGTTCGAGAGAACAGAGGTCAGAGAGAAGGAACACGATCACGTTTTATTCGGAAAAATATCCGGAAATAAATGTCGTTGTTACAACAGAAAAAAAGGAGTCGAATTATTACTTATTTGATGAGGCATCTGTCCGTCAAGTTGAGGCGGCCATTTTGGAAGATCGGCGCATTCGCCAAATAGCCCAAGGTGTCAAGATTAGTACAGGGTCTGTGGAAACTATCATTCATGGTCATTTGCATATGCATAAGGTATCTGCCAGTTGGATTCCCAGGTTGCTCACACTATTCCAGAAGCGAGAACGCGTCGAGTGCTCGAGGATGAATTGTGTGATGTGCCAAGAAGATGAGTCAAAGTTTTTCAAAAGACTGATTACACAGGATGAAACTTGGATCCATCACTATGATCCAGTCAATGCAGTGGAAGCATTTGGACTCCCCACCTCTAAAGAAGACAAGGGTTTCAGCCCTCCGCTGGCAAGGTCATATTCACAGTCTTTTGGGGCCAGGACGGAGTAGTGATGACAGATTTCCTGGCAAAGGGTATCACAATTACAGGAGCCTATTATGCTTCACTTTTGAGGAAATTAAGGGAAGCTATCAAAATTAAAGGTACCCTCCTCCTGCAGGACAACGCTCCGGTCCACAACTCGCATGTTACCAGATCAGAAGCACGGGCGTGTGGTTATGAATCCCTCCCCATCTCCAGCCTCCCTACTCTCCTGACCTTGCACCTTCTGACTTTCACCTCTTCCCAGCCATGAAGTTTTTTTTTTTTTTTTTTTTTTTTTACACAGTGATCAACACTTATCAAGGCCCGGAAGCCACTCAGGGATAAAGGTTATTGCAAGTACATTACGTTAGTGTGGAGATTTGATGAAGTATTTACTTAAGGGGGCGGTTCATTAGGAATTTGTTAACGTTGGACTTGAAGACATCCAAGTTGTAGTACGGTGGGAAGCAGGCAGACGGAACAGATTTCCACATGCGTGCAGTTCTAAGAAAGAAGCTTTGTTCATGGAATCCGCGTTTTGATTTAGGCACAGATATAGAGTGGGGGAAATTTTGCACAGTGGATTCAGCTAGAAGGGGGATTTTTTGTGAAAGATTGGCGAGGGGGGACCAGAGATTGGAGTTCAGACGAGCACCTGCCATGGAAATAACGATAAAACAAGGATAGGCTTGCAACGTCTCTTCTGTGGGAGAGAGGTTGCAGGGTAGAGAAAAGGGCATCCCCCACTAAGCCACGAAGTCTATTTTATACTCTGTCAAGGCAGGATAGGCTGTTTTTAGCAGCTCCTGTCCAGATATGGCAACAGTATTCCATCCTTGGACGTACTTGGCTTTTATATAGATAGAGAATTGCATCAGTAGTGAGATATCTTCTGGAGCGGTAGAAGGATCCCACCATCTTTCCAGCGACCTTTTTGAAAGGAAAGCGTTTCCCAGATGATGTAGCCTTGATTTCTGAAGTCACATCGTGGTTGGAGGACCAACCTGGGGTGTTTTACAGAAACGGTCTCCAGAGCTGCATCAAACGATGGGAGAAATGCATAACTCTGGGTGGTTCCTATGTAGAGAAAGACTAATAACTGTGCCAAGTTTCGTTGCTCTACTCTATGGGAAGTGGGGGTCAGGGGCATTACTTATTGCACGCCCCTCGTATATCTGTTGTTATCTCATACGACATCACCGGGAGGTAATGGGTTAAACTAACCGATCATTATGATATTTAGAACACATCTGCTAACGGTAAGGTTTTGTAATGTAGGATATACTTAGTTAAATTTAGTTTTATACAAAATGGACAACGAGGGTGGAAAACCTCCGTGAAAATTCAGATATCTTTGATTTTTGTGAAATTTTAACAATAGGTATTAGATCTCAGTTAATAAATATCCCCTAAACATCAAGTTTCTTTGGGAGTATTTTAAAGGGGTTTGTATTGCATAATATGGGCACAACCTCCCGTTTTATAATTCAAATATTTCAGATTTACATTAAATTTTCTTTTCATATTCATTAGACAAGCAAAATTAAGCAAAATTAATTGAATTCTAATTTCTTCTTGAAACTATTTAATCATGTGGCAAAAAGAAGAACCACTTACCAGTTGAGAAGAGAATGTAATGCTTCTCCTGTCTTGCCTGTTCATCCGCCCGCAAATGCAGACTGTTGTAATTTGAACTAATCAGCATATGTGGGGACCAGCTGAGATAAATAAACTAAACTAAAATTAAGACTCTTTTTTACGGTTGGACTACAAGAAATCTATAGCTTCAAACTTTAGACTTTTCTAGAATCAAAACCATGTCATAGATTTGGATGAAAGTCGGAATAAGGATTCTAGACATAAGGTGTAATATCATAATTTTAATCTTCATAAGAGGACAAAAGTGGCGCAAAAGCTATTCTGTATAATTCGAACTACTGCTGTAATATTGGGTGTTTGGGCACATCTTGTCGAACACGGGAATCTTCATGGAATTTCGAACGAAACCTTTTATTTAATCCACAGGAGTATGCATGACTGGATAAAAAAAATTAAGTTATTCCCAGTGCTTGTCTGAGCTCCAATCTATAGTCCCCCCCGCCTCGCCAAACTTTCACGAGAAACATTCGTCTAGCTGAAAACACTATTAATAAATTCCCCGACTCTTTATCTGTCTCTAAACCTAAACGTAAATTCCATGGACAAAGTTTCTTTGTTAGAACGGCGCGCCTGTGGAACTGTCTTTCGTTTACCTGCTTCCCAGCTGACTACAATATGGCTGTCTTCAAGTCGAATGTAAACTAGTTCTTTATGAATCGTTCCACTTAAGTTAACAAATATACCGAATCTTCACTAGTATCGATTACTAGGATTCTGATACTGTACACTCTTTAACCCTTATCCTTGAGTGGCCTCTGGGCCTTGATAAGTTGTGTCTCCTATGTAAAAATAAATTGCATTTGGAGTGTCTCCTGCACTGAGGATTGGATTTTCAACCTACTGAAGAGCGTAAGATACAACGGATCGTCACTACGCTACGCTGCGGGTCTTTGTGGACAATTCTAGCGTGAATTTTGGGAACCATAAATTTTTGTTTGTAGATTTTTTTTCTTTATAGAAATACAATTTTATTACTTACACCCTGTACCCGGCCACGCGTTGCCGTGGCTTAGTGGAAATGGTGGGTGGGTGGGGGTGGGGGAGATGTTGAGGGTTACGGAAATGCCCCCTCTCCTATGAAATCCACACGGGACACTTGGTTTTTCTTTTATCACGTTAATCTCATCGATTACAAACGTAACACTCAGGAGTTTTAAAAAATAAAGTTTTTAAAATATCATTATTTTTTTATGATTTTTATCGTTGAGTTTGATGTTTTTTTTTTTATTTTTTGGTAAATGTGACACCAGGAATACTCTGGCCCAATCACAGCAAAAAAAAAAAAATAAAAAAAAAAAAATACTTCGCGCCCATCAAACTTAAAAACTGAAACTTGAAATGAAACGAAACGTCAATTATTCATTTATTTGTTTATTCATTATTTTGTTTGTTTCTTTAACTATTATTATTATTATTATTATTATTATTATTATTATTATTATTATTATTATTATTATTGCTGTTGTTGTTATTGTTGTTGTTGTTGCTGCTGTTGCTGCTACTGCAACAGCACTATTCTTTATTTAGGTACGCATTTACCAGAAAAGAACGAATTACTATTTCCTTATCCTTCTTATTAAAACAAAATTGTTATTTCTGGTAGTTTTCCATGCGAACCTGCTCGAATTACTATTTCGAGTTCTCTTGATCTTGTGTCTCACAACTTTTAGTCTGCTAAAATTTTAATCACGTGATTACGGTCTAGCGACAATAAAATAAACCATTCATGTAATTGTCGCTTGTTTTGGATTTAGCTGAATACGGTTGGCGGGTGTTTTGTAACTATTCTCTAGTTTCACGTAACAATTTAATAAACATAAAAAAAGAAAACTCGAATTTATGCATAGGGATTTTATTATATATATTCTTGGTGGAGGGGGGATTAACCTTGCGAGATGAAGGGCTGTTTGAATAAATGCACAATAATTTAAATTTGTAATTATTTAAAAAATCCTGTATAAGTTGCGGAGGATGCTGTGTTTTACGTTTGTTCTAAAATGGAACGGAAATTTGTTTCGTTCCGTTTCAATGTTTAATTTTTTTTTTATTGTGCTCCCCAAAACGAAAGTAATCGAAAGTGTAACATTCAGCAGCCATTCTAATTTTTTTTTTGTTTTTTTTTTTTGCATAGGTCCAACTCGCCGACCACATTTGAAATGTCGACTTTTATCTATTACTAGCAAAAGTACCCGTCGTTGACTGGGTTCACAAACATGAATTCTGATTTATGAAAGTATGATAGGTTATGGAAAGGAAGGGTATTAAATTTGGGTCGAATTTGAGGGTATCAAAACTAAAGCAAAATATGATGAAAGTAAAAATAAAATAGATAAACCCCATAATTTATTATACCATACCTGTTCACACTGAAACACTTATCACAATATTCTGTGAATCTATATTAAAAAAACTTGTTAAACTTTGTGATATATTTGCATTCTATGGAGGTCAGGCGCGAACGAACACCCCATAATTTTATTATACCATATTTCTTAAAACTAAAACATAATTATCAAAATATACTTACGCAGATAGATATGAAAGGTCTTTATTAAAGTTTATACCTATTTCGAGTCTATGGAGGCCAGGCGCGAACGCAGACCCCACAATTTTAATGAACCACCGTTCTGCCAGACCAAACATACCCACTCCTGTGTCTCGATTCTATCGGTATATGTAATCAGTTTTTTTTTTTTTTTTAAATATTCAACCATATAGGAGTCTATTCGTGACCAAACACACAACGGGTGTTCTTCTAGTGTATATCTATCTATCTATCTATCTATCTATCTATCGATATGTATGTATATATATGTTTATATATGTATACATATTGTTGCATGTATATACAGTGTGTCGGTAAAGTTACCATACAGTCTTACAAGTTACTATGCTTGATTAAATAAACCTGTAAAAAAAAATATTAACTATTAATACAAATATAATACAATAAAACAATAAGACTGTATAGTAACTTTACGGACACCCTGTATATATATAAGATATATATATATATGCGTTCATCTATATGTATGTATGCATATGTATGTATATATATATCATGTATATGTATGTATATATATATCATGTATATGTATATATGTATGTATATATATGTATAAGTATATATGGGTATGTAAATATACGTATGTATATATATATGTGTGCGTATGTATATATATGTATGTATATATGTAAATATATGTGTATATGTATGCCTCTCTCTCTCTCTCTCTCTCTCTCTCTCTCTCTCTCTCTCTCTCTCTCTCTCGCTATATATATATAATGAAACTAAAAGCCATAAATCGACTAAGAAGAAACAGACAACATTGTATGCGCACGTGTGTTTGTTCATTTGTTTTTCTTGCGTGTTTCTGAGTGACTACAAAAGGATCTATGATTTTGTCAAGTTACGTATAAAAATCAGTTTTACTGACGCAGTTTTCAGTCTTTTAAGAGAGCCATTGTTATGATCTATGGCAGTAATAAAATTGAGGGAGAAATAGTGTTTTGTAGAGTTTAGTTTCTGCATAGTTTGTAGCCCACGCCTTTGACGGAATAGTTATTAAAAACTCAACGTCTATAAGAAAACACACATTCGTATTTTTATTATTTGTCCGTCGGAGACCAATTTTGTGATTCTCTGATTCTTATTTAGAAATCAACCAAATAAACAAATACAGAAAAATCTTTATGATATATGCACCAGTCGTGGAACGGAAATGTCATATTCCAAAAACTACGTAAATTGATCAAGTAATTTTTGTTTTTATAAAGAAAATCATTTTTAAAGCGATTGATATGAAATCGGTAGAATTACAAGACTAATTAAGAAATTTTAAAATTATTGTGGTCTTATCTACCCTTTTTTTGAGATGGCGACATGAAACAGTTCCTTTTTGCTCAGGTAAAATTTTATTTTCTTAGTTATATATAAAAATGCTTGATCGATTTACATGGTTTTTGGAATATGGCACCGTCATTTCGTGACGGATACGTACCTCTTAAAAAATTTTCTGCAGTTTTTTTTTTATTGGATAGAAATCTAAATAAGTATCGAAAGGAAAAACGTATATGCCTTCGCCAGTGTTCGCACTAATGTTCATATTCATATAACGTGCTTTATGATGCTTTAAAAACGAAATCAGGAAGAAAGAAAACGCCTCAAACTGGAAAATTAAAAAAAAAAAGGAAAGACAAATTATACATCAGTATAGAAACAGAAAGGAGAAAAAAGGTCTCAATTTGCGCTCCCCGCAAGTATATATATATATATATATATATATATATATATATATATATATATATATATATATATATATATATATGACTGACGTAAAGAACATTTAAAAATAAAATGTTTAAATTCAATGTTATTTCTCGCGGTTGATGGTAGCCGATTGGATACGGTCTTTGCTAATCGAGCCAGAAATGGCATGTGTTGCCAGGTTGGAATCTGTTGACTGGTGTTAATCGTGGCATTGAAGATTCCCGTGAGGATGAAACACTAGTGTCTGTAGGTATTTAATTATTATAGTAATATATATATATATATATATATATATATATATATATATATATATATATATATATATATATATATATATAATGTTATATATATAATGTTTGAAATTGTGTGTTGAGCAAAAAAACATATCCAAACATACACGTATTTATATACTATCACATATATATATATATATCTATATATATATATATATATATATATATATATATATATATATATATATATACAATTATATATATATTTTACAATTATATATATATATATATACAATTATATATATATTTTACAATTATATATATATATACAATTATATATATATTTTACAATTATATATACATATATATATATACAGTTATATATATATTTTACAATTATATATATATATATATATATATATATATATATATATACAATTATATATATATTTAAAATTATATATGTATAATGGACGCTGATTTATGAAAGTATGATAGGTTATGATAAGGAAGGGTTGTAAAAAGATAGCTGCGAATTTGGGGACATCAAAACCGAAGCAAAATATGATGAAAGTAAAAATAAAATAGATAAACCCCATAATTTATTATACCATACCTGTTCACACTGAAACACTTATCACAATATTCTGTGGATCTATATTAAAAAACCTTGTTAAACTTTGTGACATATTTCCATTCTATGGAGGTCAGGCGCGAACGAAAACCCCATAATTATATTATACCATATTTCTTCAAACGGAAACATAATTATATAAGTATACTTACACAGATATGAAAGTCTTTATTAAAGTTTGTGCGTATTTCGAGTCTATGGAAGCAGGCGCGAATGCAGACCCCACAATTTTATTATACAATCCCTATTTAAGTAAAAACATCTTTATCAAAGTATTTTTATGTACATCTATATCA
>NC_136515.1:51177059-51189559 GCF_053919585.1 Euprymna scolopes | reverse complement strand
ATATATGTATATTTATATATATATACAATTATATATGTATATTTATATATATACACAATTATATATATACAATTATATATATATATATATATTTATATATATATATATTTATATATATACAATTATATATATATATTTATATATATATATTTATATATATACAATTATATATATATATTTATATATATATTAATATATATATTTATATATATACAATCATAAATATATATATATATTTATATATATACAATCATATATATATATATTTATATATATACAATCATATATATATATATACAATCATATATATATATATTTATATATATATATACAATCATATATATATATATATTTATATATATACAATCATATATATATATATTTATATATATATACAATCATATATATTTATATATATTTATATATATTTATATATTTATATATATACAATCATATATATATATATATTTATATATATACAATCATATATATATACATTTATATATATATACAATTATATATATATATATTTATATATATACAATTATATATATATATATTTATATATATATACAATTATATATATATATATATTTATATATATATATACAATTATATATATATATTTCTATATATACAATTATATATATTTATATATATACAATTATATATATATATATCTATATATATACAATTATATATATTTATGTATATACAATTATATATATATTTATATATATACAATTATATATATATATATATATTTATATATATACAATTATATATATATATATATATTTATATATATACAGTTATATATATAAGTATACAATTATATATATACAATTATATATATATACAATTATATATATATACAATTATATATATATATATACAATTATATATATATATACAATTATATATATATATATACAATTATATATATATATACAATTATATATATATATACAATTATATATATATATACAATTATATATATACAATTATATATATATACAATTATATATATATATATACAATTATATATATATATACAATTATATATATATATACAATTATATATATACAATTATATATATATATATATACAATTATATATATATATACAATTATATATATATACAATTATATATATATATATACAATTATATATATATACAATTATATATATATATACAATTATATATATATACAATTATATATATATATACAATTATATATATATACAATTATATATATATACAATTATATATATATACAATTATATATATATATACAATTATATATATATACAATTATATATATATATACAATTATATATATATATATAGAATTATATATATATATAGAATTATATATATATATAGAATTATATATATATAGAGAATTATATATATATATATACAATTATATATATATATATACAATTATATATATATATATACAATTATATATATATACAATTATATATATATATACAATGATATATATATATATATACAATGATATATATATATATGTGCCCGATATTATTCATACCCCCCCCCCCTTGAAAATTGAGTTTATTAGGTGTAACTTTGTAAGAATTTATTGTTTACGTCCATATTGATACATATTCTTAATAAACCTCTTCTGATCATTTTCGTCATTTTAAAATCCCGGGATACTTGTAATAAAAGAAATATACAGCTATTTATAAAATCTGCAATGTTCAAAAATAATCATACCCCCTTATTTTTTCAGTATTAATCGAGTTTCTGACTGTTTGTTTCCTGTTTGATTCTTATTTTGAATGCTTTTATACAACCTTTGATTAATTTCATTTCGTTTTTTGCATTTTTCAGAAATTAAAATGATATCAACTGAAAACCAATAAAAGAATAAAAATTATTAGAATGGGGAAGAAAAAAGAGCTTAGTAATGATCTTAGGACTAAAATTGTGAATTCACATAAGGATGGTTTAGGTTACAAGTCAATTCCCAAGAAATTTGAGGTCCCTACAGCAACAGTACAGAGCATCATCAAAAAATTCCAGAGCCACCACACAACAAACAACTTGATTGGTAGAGGAAGGAAAAGGAAACTGTCTGCTAGAGCCACCAGGAATATTGTAAGAAGTGTGAATGCAAATCCAACCACCACTACTAAGGACATTTTAGAAAATCTGGAGTCTTCTGGCATAAAAATATCAAGGCAAACATTGCAAAGGACTCTGCATGAAAATGGTCTGAAAGGAAGAAGACCAAGAAGGACTCCATTTCACACCGGAAAACACCTTGCAGCACGTCTAAAATTTGCTAGGACCCATGTGAATTCTCCAGAGTCCGTTTTCTCAAGTATTTTGTGGACTGACGAAACAAAAATTGAATTGTTTGGCCATATGGATGCTTCTTACGTTTGGAGGAAGAAAGGAGAAGCTTACAACCCAAAGAACACCATACCCACGGTGAAACATGGTGGTGGTAGCCTAATGTTTTGGGGCTCCTTTTCGGCTAGTGGTCCAGGTAGTTTGGTCAAGATAGATGGAACCATGAAGAAGGAGCAATATTTGGAGATACTCCAGAAAAACATTAGACAGGATGCGGAGAAGCTCCATTTAGGACCAAACTGGGTCCTCCAACAGGATAATGATCCAAAACATACTGCCAAAATAGTCAAGAAATGGTTTGAGGATAATCAAATTAATGTTTTGGAATGGCCTAGCCAGAGTCCCGACCTGAACCCTATCGAAAACCTCTGGCACATATTGAAAACTGAGGTTAAAAAGCGGAAACCTAGAAATTTGAGTGATTTGGAGAACTACGGCATTGAAGAATGGTCAAAATCAGTGTTGATGCTTCTAAAAAACTTGTTGATAAATATCCAAAACGGTTACAGGCAGTTATTAAGAATAAAGGACATGCTATTGACTATTAGTAAGAGAGGTATGAATAATTTTGAACTAGTGCCATTATTGTTTTTCTTTGTATAATGTTTCAAACTTGCATAATTTATTTATTTGTTGAGTTTAAATTAAATGCTTATGCTTGATTTATTGTGTGAAATCCCTTTAATATTGTCTACCTTCTGGTTTGAGCAATATTCTTATAGAAATCTCAAAGATCAGAGGGGTATGAATAATATCGGGCACAAGTGTATATATACATATATATATATACAATTATATATATATATACAATTATATATATATATACAATTACATATATATACAATTACATATATATATACAATTATATATATATATATATACAATTATATATATAAACATATACAATTATAAAATATATAAAATTATATATATATATTTATATATATACAATTATATATGTATATTTATATATTTATATATATACAACTATATATATATATATATACAATTATATATATATATTTATATGTATACAATTATATATATATATTTATATATTTATATATATACAATTATATATATATTTATATATTTATATATATACAATTATATATATATTTATATATTTATATATATATACAATTTTATATATATATATGTTTATATATATACAATTATATATATATATATACAATTATATATATATATATATATTTATATATATACAATTATATATATATATATACAATTATATATATACAATTATATATATATATATATACAATTATATATATACACAATTATATATATATCTATACAATTATATATATATATACAATTATATATATATTTATATATATATACAATTATATATATATTTATATATATATACAATTATATATATATTTATATATATATACAATTATATATATATTTATATATATATACAATTATATATATATTTATATATATATATACAATTATATATATATTTATATATATATACAATTATATATATATTTATATATATATACAATTATATATATATTTATATATATATATACAATTATATATATATTTATATATATATACAATTATATATATATTTATATATATATACAATTATATATATATTTATAATATATACAATTATATATATATATTTATATATACAATTATATATATATATTTATATATATATATACAATTATATATATAATTATATATACAATTATATATATATATCTTTATATATAAATACAATTATATATATATTTATAAATACAATTATATATATATTTATATATACAATTATATATATATATTTATATATATACAATTATATATATATATATATATTTATATATATACAGTTATATATATATATTTATATATATACAATTATATATATATATTTATATATATACAGTTATATATATATATTTATATATATACAATTATATATATATATTTATATATATACAATTATATATATATATATATATTTATATATATACAGTTATATATATATATTTATATATATACAATTATATATATATATATATATTTATATATATACAATTATATATATATATTTATATATATACAATTATATATATATATTTATATATATACAATTATATATATATTTATATATATACAATTATATATATATATTTATATATATACAATTATATATATATATTTATATATATACAATTATATATATATTTATATATATATAGAATTATATATATATTTATATATATATAGAATTATATATATATTTATATATATATACAATTTTATATATATATTTATATATATATACAATTATATATATATTTATATATATATACAATTATATATATATTTATATATATATACAAATATATATATATTTATATATATATACAAATATATATATATTTATATATATATACAAATATATATATATTTATATATATATACAAATATATATATATTTATATATATATACAAACATATATATATTTATATATATATACAAATATATATATATTTATATATATATACAAATATATATATATTTATATATATACAATTATATATATATTTATATATATACAATTATATATATATTTATATATATACAATTATATATACAATTATATATATATTTATATATATACAATTATATATACATATATTTATATATATATATATATATATACAATTATATATATATATATATATGTATATACAATTATATATATATGTATATATATACAATTATATATATATATATTTATATATATATACACAATTATATATATATACACAATTATATATATATACACAATTGTATATATATATATACACAATTATATATATATACACACACAATTATATATATATACACACACAATTATATATATATATACACACACAATTATATATATTTATATATATACACAATTATATATATATATACACACAATTATATATATTTATATATATACATATATATGTATACACACAATTATATATATATATATACATATATATATACACACACAATTATATATATATATATATATATATATACATATATATATACACACACAATTATATATATTTATATATATATATATACACACAATTATATATATTTATATATATATACACAATTATATATATTTGTCTATATATATACAATTATATATATATATATATATATATATATATACACACACACTAACAGGCTGTCCAGCATTGTCCGGTCGTAAATACGCTTGAATATGATATTTTGATTATGGAGATTTCGTATTTATAATTATACTAGCTTGAGTGCTCGACGTTGCCTAGGTTTTTGGAATTGTGTGTTGAGCAAAAAAAAAAAAAAAAAAAAAAATTGTAGTAGGCCGGCTCGAACCAGTATCGTGAAGATGAAAAGAACGTTAAAGAAACAACACAAAACAAACAAACAGACAAAAAGCAAGACATCTTGCGTTGCGTCTATCGCCAAACAGTAAGTTGCGAAGGTTTAAATTAAGGCTAGTTAATCGAAGCGAGCGGATGACTTTCAAAAATATCGGCGAAAAAAAGCGACCCCCTCTTTGAAGAAAAATTCCCAGTTGGGGATGAAGGAATTAATGCTTTTAGCCAATTTTTCGATATTTGTCGTCCGGAAGGTCACGCTTCAAAACGATACCTATCTTGTGAAAATCTGTCGAAAGTCCTAGGCATACATACATACATACACACATACATACATACACACATACATACATACATACATACATACATACATTTAAACAAACAGATGAGATTCATATTTTAGATTATATTTTACTTAATACAAAATAATCATTTAAAAAGTTAAAAAAAAAGTGACTCCTGCGCCATCAATGAGAATCGAAACCAAAACGTTAGGCTTACGATTTACTTTTTCCTTTGACGTTAATGCTTAAGTTATGAAGACATTTTTGCTGCAAGGTTAAAAAAATTAAACCATGAACCAATGGCTATTATGTTACGCATGCATATTCGTAATGCCGTCGTTCGACCTTAACCTGGCAAATTCCATTTTTTTTAAATTTTCACACTTTTGCACAGATTTTTCCAGTTTCGCATGGGTTCGAATACCATACATATTAAGTTTCATGTCTATAGACCAAAAAGTGACGGAGGGGTTTGGTAGACCAAACTTTTTAAAGAAATAGATATATACGCATACATAAATTACAATAGAAAAATGCGACCATGAAAAGTAATATGGTTAAGCTAAAATATGGAAAAGTAAAAGACAAGATATTCTAGTAAAAAACATAATAAATTCATGACTGAAAATATTGCAGCATTAAGAATTGATTACATAATGTTATAAATTGGATTTTAAAAAATTCTTAATGCTGCAATATTTTTGCAGGCATCCAATAAATTCATTCGTTCTTTGTTTAATTTTAGTCTTATTTTCTTGCCCCCATAAACGCATTTAATAAGAATTTACCAGCGCTCGTCTGCTTTCAATAAGATCCCCAATTTTCTCCCTTTCATTCTTTCATTCTCTGTTTTACTTGTTACTTCTCTTTCCGCGACAGCAGTGAATTAGTAGCAACAGTAGTCGTCGAAACGACGTGGTTGCTATGGAAACCATTCATAAAAAGCGTCGCTCACCTTCTTACATATTTTTACGATTTTGAACACCAGAAAATTCATAATAACCTGGGCCACGTCGGGCACTCAAGCAAGTATAATCATAAATACGAAATCTCCATAATCAAAATATCATATTCAAGCGTATTTTACGACCGGGCAATGCTGGACAGCCTGCTAGTATATATATATATATATATATATATATATATATATATATATATAAAATTGTGTGTATGTATATAAAATTGTGTATATATGTATATATATAAAATTGTGTATATATATAATTGTGTGTGTATATATATATATATATTATATACATACATATATATAAATATATATATATATATTGATATATATATATAATTGTGTATATACATATAATTGTGTATATATATATATATTATATATACATACATATATATAAATATATATATATATATTGATATATATATAATTGTGTATATACATATAATTGTGTATATATATATATATATATTATATATACATACATATATATAAATATATATATATATATTGACATATATATAATTGTGTATGTACATATAATTGTGTATATATATATATATATTATATACATACATACATATATATATATATATATATAAAAGTGTGTATATATATAATTGTGTATATATATATATTATATATACATACATACATACATATATATATAATTGTGTATATATATATTATACATATATATATATATATATATATATATATATATATAGGTATACGAAAATTCAAAATGGCGCCCGAACACGGTAAGTTTGGGAAAAGGTGTTATAAATAATAAACTAAACGAAATACTGTTAGAAATTCGCTCAATATATGTTACCATGACATAAGTTGACATATATTCGTTGGTTTTTTAATAGTATTTTGTCTAGTTTATTATTTATAAAACCTTTTCTCAAACTTACCGTGTTAAAGAGAGAGTCGGGCGCCATTTTGAATTTGCCAATACATCGGTAAACACTGTATGTTTTTCGAGCTGAATAAACATGTTACATTGAATAAAAACACAAAAAATATATCCAGTTAGGTAGAAAAGTAACTTATCTTGCCTTTGATAACATTTATTTGTTATATATTTGTTTTTTGACAACTTTTTCGAATCTATGTGTACAGTAATACAAACCCAAATGTTTTTACAATTATATATTAACACATTTTTATGCAATAAATGTTTCGGTTTTCAAATATTTTTGTGTGCGGAAAAAAAAGGTCATTTGTTATTTGACCAAGAAGAAATTGAAATTATCGCCCCCTAACAATGGCGCCATCCGTGTAATGCAAAAGTACCCCTTTTTCGATATTAACAAAATATTAAAATGAAACTGAAAATAACTGTAGTTAGTTAACTTTTTATTTTAGTCCAGATTTCCCTTTGTATCAATATATGGGTTTGTATTACTATACACATAGATTCGAAAAGATGTCAAAAAAAATATATAACAAATAAATGTTATCAAAGGCAAGATAAGTTACTTTTCTATCTAACTGGATATATTTTTCGTGTTTTTATTCAATGTAACATGTTTATTCAGCTCGAAAAACATACAGTGTTTACCGATGTATTGGAAAATTCAAAATGGCGCCCGAACTCTCTTTAACACGGTAAGCTCAGGAAAAGATGTTATAAATAATAAACTAGACAAAATACTGTTAGAAATTCGCTCATTATATGTTACCGTGACATAAGCTGACATATATTCGGTGTTTTTAAAATAGTATTTTATCTAGTTTATTATTTATAACACCTTTTCCCAAACTTACCATGTTAAAGAGAGTGTCGGGCGATGTATCCAGTTTGGTAGAAAAGTAACTTATCTTGCCTTTGATAATATTTATTTGTTATATATTTGTTTTTTGACAACTTTTTCGAATCTATGTGTACAGTAATACAAACTCCAATATATATATACGTACTTACCTTTGGCGAAACGAAAATATGATATTCCTAAAATCACGTAAATTGATCAAGAAAATCATTTTAAAAAGATTAATGGGAATTCGTAGACATTATAACCTAAATCTAATATGAACTATTGTTGTGTTACTTCTATCATTTGAGATTTTTTTTTTCAAAATGGCGTGGCGAGATATTCACTCTTCTCATGCATATAACATTTTATTTTCTTGTCTAAAAATAAAACTACTTGATCACTTTACATGATTTTTGGAATATGTTATTTTCGTTTCGTCACGGGTAAAGAACATCATAGTGATTTTAAAAATTTCTGAGTATTTTCTTACAACCTGCCCCAGCTTAGTATAAATGCCCCCAACAACCCACGTCAAGAACGGCTTTCTGATTACCCCTCAAACCTCCCCTATGTTAAGAACGGCTTTCGAGGTTGGGTGGTGTTTATTCCGAAAGCCTTTCTTAACATGGGGAGGTTGGGGTGTTTATAATACGCTGGCGCACGTCGTAAAAATTTACCAATTTTTATTTGAGTTTAGGACAGCCACCTAATTTTGTAACTATTTCATTGATTGCAGTCTGTCATCGATCAACGTATCACGTGAGCGAGAGGATGTGATTGATTCACCTCTAAGAAAAGTCGGTGGTGGTCGAAAGATATTTAAGGTATTTATTTGCTTCCCCACGAAAGCAAATTAGGCACAAGAAATCCCAGAATTATCGATAACGTTTCACCAAAGTCAACTGATGGCAATAAGAGAATGTACGAGTACCACGCCCCCAACAAGGCGGATCTGGTGTTGGCCGTTCCCAATTAAACAGATAAAACTCCGCCTTCCTTTTTGTGATCTTATCTCTCTCTCTCTCTCTCTCTCTCTCTCTCTCTCTCTCTCTCTCTCTCTCTCTCTCTCTGTATCTTTTGCTTTTCTCTATAATAAGATCTTGTAATAGAGCTATAGGATTTCAGTTTTCGCAATCTTCTATTCTGTATGGGAGGCAAAAATCATCATCATCATCATCATCATCATCATCATCGGCAGCAACAGAAGCAGCGGCAGCGTTGTCGTCATTGTTCCTGTTTACTTTGCCTACCCACGAGGGAAGAGTTAGACACCAAGGTCGTTTTTTAACGTGGAGAAAAGAACAAAAATAAAAATTGCCTTCGTCGTGAAGGATTTCTCCTCCAGTAACTGAGAACAACAACAACAAAAAATAAGTGTAGCATCAGAACAGATACTACACTTTGATCTTGGCCCGAAGGCTAAGATCAAAGTGTAGTATCTGTTCTGACATAGATCATTACCATTAATTACTCACTGACAACAGTCGATGGTCTTCCCAGATTTCCAGTACTCTCCACCTCTTTCGACAACCTTTACAAATGAATTTGCGTTATCGCAACAGCGGTTTGTCATTGATTTTTTTTTAGCAAGGACTAATGATTTTCACTGGACTAAACCTTCCCAAGATCCCAGTCCTTTTCGCACTCATCCATTGGAGGTTTGGCTAGTGCTTTTTTTCCTCGGTCTTTCCATCCTTCTTAATCCTTCACGACTATTTGGTGTGGTGCCAGTCGATGCCAACACTACAAATTATTTGTAGTAGTATTGTTACTCACTAGGAGTCCTCACATAGGGCACCCCCGGCACCATCAGAGATTTTTCACTGGCAACAGCTCTGAAGTGTGGGTGACACTCTTTATCTTTTTCGTTTACATTTGCAAATGATTTTGTCTCATCGCAACAGCCGCTTACCATTGATTTCTCGCTGGTAATGGCCATTGTAAGCGGCTATTGCGATAACAAATTCATTTGCAAAGATTATCAAAAAAGATGGAGAGTACTTGAAATCATTCAGATTCCAAGGAACACCATTGGTTATTATCAGTGAGTAATCATGATGATGATTTGGGTAAGTACTCCTAGTGAGTACATAATAATTCAAACACTTTACATGCATCCTCACGCACGCACACAGGTATAAAGGCGAGTGTGCTGGAGCATTGGAGGGACGTGAGATGATGTGGCCATCATTGAAACCACACTAAAGAGACCATAACCGTGGCCGGAAACTGTTTTCCATCGCCCTGGGCACGTCCCTATTATCCGGGTTTGCATTTTGAGGGTGCTGGCAATGGTCCTGTTGTCATAACTTGGATCGGTAGAGAGCATGAGTTGTACAGCGGCGCATCTCAGATCTCACTCGTTGAACACTGTGTCACTTACAGACATGATAGAAGGCTTCTATCGGTCTTAGGATTTGTACACAACTGGCCAACTATTAGATGGTCTGCAAAAAGGGGGGGGGTTCATCAAACGGAAATGGAATCATGTCGTCTTTTCTAGGGCGACAATTTTATCGTTCCACCTTGTATTTTCTTGGTCTTTTCTGCTCTTTCTCCCCCCCCCCCCTCTCTCTCTCTCTCTCTCTTTATCGTTTCTCTTTTCTCTATCATTTTCTTCTGTTGTTCCTCTCTCTTTTATTTTCCATAGATTCTCTACCTCTTTATTCTGCTGCTTCTTCCCCTCTCTTCCTTCTACGTTCTCTCTTCTTACCTCGTTATCAATAATTACTGATCATAAAAAAAACAGAGATATCTGCATTTTACGACCTTTCTTCATCTGCTCTCCACCTTTTTTCTCCGACTCCCTCCGGATTCTGAATTCCCAAACGTTTGGCGTTTAGATTCCGCTTAGCTCCTAAAACAAATAATCTCCACAAATTACCCCTTTTCCCCTCGTGTGAGTTCCTAGCTAATCTCCAATGCCCAAAAGCAAAGAAATAAAAAAGAGATTTGCAATTAGTTTCTCCCGCCTTTTTTTTTAAACAATGTCGAGTAAAATTATTGCCTCTCTTGTTAAAAAAAAAAAAAAAAAAAAAAAAAAAGAACGACAAAAATGTCACTATTAAATTACCTGCTTACAAGGAAAGAATAAAGAGATATACAACTTTTAATGTTGGGGAAGTTTGGATTTCCGAAATAGGCACCCTGAATTAAGACATAAAAAAGCAAGCCGCAGTCTAGAAAGATCTCTCTTTACTGACTGATGATAGAATACTACAGATTTTTTATTGCGTAAAAAATTCCACGAAACAAAAATTTACGCACAAATCCACTAAAAATTTTGGGAGATCACTTGTGGTCGTCATCGTAACTGTAGCTTGGTTGCTCTATGCTAGTCCTAGCTAAAGTTCTCATTTACCATAATTTCTCACACACACCGAGAATCATCCTACTTAAGATTCCAAATCATTCTTTTTTTTCTAATAAAATGTGTGTGTATATATATATATATATATATATATATATATATATATATATATATATATATATATATATATATATCACTACACTGATGAAGACTAAAGGATCGGTCAATAATTATGTACTTGTAAAAAAGTTTAATTTTTTTCATATATTATTTTGTATTCCTGCATGTCAACAATAGAATACGAATAAAGAAAAGTTGCGACGCTCGTTGTGTAAGCAAATCGAGCGGAGGTATTTCGGACGATGT
>NC_136515.1:51144559-51172059 GCF_053919585.1 Euprymna scolopes | reverse complement strand
CTCTGTGGCGTAGTGGTTAGCGTGCTGGACAATTCACATTAAATTTTCACGTTCGCGCCGACCGACCGTAGCCGTTTTTTTTTTTTTTTCCTAAACAACTGGAATGGACTTTTCTTGGTGGCCGAACTGTTAACGTTGCAGATGTTTTTTTTTTTTTTTTTTTTTTTCACACTTTATTTTCCTACTTTTACTCATGATTCCGGGTTTGATCCTTCCTACTTACCTACCATAACATTTTTTAAAACTCCCCCCCGTCCCGGAAACAAACACTCGGGCAACGCCGGGTACCCCCGCTAGTATGACATATTTTAAGTAATCACAAAAAATTAAATAAAAATGATTAATAAGAGAGAGACAATGCACATTTAATACTGTGACGTTAAATCACCCGAACAATCAGACGGTGATCGCTGTTTGGACTCGCGGCATGCGAGTTGAAGTATTTTTAGAATTTCCGCATAGCAACGAAACACCGTCCAATCAAATTAACCCTTTTGTATTGAATGCGTTGGCGTCATGCGTGGGCGTCATGTGTGGGTTAGGCCACGTGCGGGAGATTGAAAAAATTAAAAATAAGTCTGAAGTCAACACTGGGGATGCGAACCCGAGCCGACTGCTCGTAAAACCAAAAGTGCTAAACTAACGAAAATTTTGCTTCGCATAAAAATTAGTTTGCGAGCCTGTGAAAAACGGCGCAAAGCGATAAAAAGTTTTTACTTTATAAGATGAAGGACTTTTGTTAGAAGTTACATTGAAACCGGAAACGTTATGTCTGTAAAAGATATGAATGGAAAATGTGTGCACAGTTGTCGCAGTGTGCGTGCCTCCCCATGAAGGCAGAATGCAGTACCAGATTACCCCTGAGAACAATGGATTCGATATATTATTCAAGCTTCGTGAATTTTATTTATTCAAGGAAGGCCCAAGGCCATATTAGTGGAGAGCGCCGTGAATTTAATTTATGCTAAGAAGGCACAAGGTCATGTTACCCGAGCATCTTGAATCCAACGCATCAAGGGAAGACAGTATGCTGTTATGTAGTTATGCAATCGACTCACCCGATATCTGGATCAAGGAAAAGGTGGGTGAAGAAATTGTTTTACTTCTTTACTTGATCTTGGTTCTCTGTTGGTCTGAAAACCTGTTGAACTGTGATTTCCTTTCGAAAATATAACTTGAACTTTTAATGACTTTAAAATTGGCGCGTCTCAGCACACGTGGTGACTTCCACTTTAACAACCATTGGGATTATTATTTGTCTTCTCTTTCTTTTTTTCTCTTTCGAAAATGTAATATGGGATTGTGCCTTGTGATGCAGAACTTTGACTCTCATTTCTCATCATTATTGGGACTTTATTATTTTTCTTCTTCTTCGGTATTTGATTTATTTTACAATATATATATATATATATATATATATATATATATATATATATATATATATATATAGGGTGTCCACAAAGTCTCGCTACATTATGTAGCCAGACTTTGTGGACACCGTGTAGATTATGCATAATATATATATATATATATATATATATATATATATATATATATAATACAGTGTAACCCGGATATAAGAGACTTCTTATCCAGACCCTATAGCTCTATTATATCCGGCTTACCATTTGTCTTTTTCAAATATACCGATAAACACTGCATGTTTTTCGAATCGATTAAACATTTTGCATTTAATAAAAACACTAGGAACTTATCCAGTTAGGTAGAAAAGTAACTACTCTTGCCTTTGATAACAGTTATTTGTTATATATTTGTCTTTTTGACAACTTTTTCGACTCTATGTGCATAGTAAAACAAACCCCAAAAGACCAATTAACGTTGTTATATTTTCAATTATAAGGAAACCAAAAACCGGAAGCCGTGACGTAACGAATTTTTTCCCGATGCATACATCGACATGTTTTCCACTTAACCAAAAAGCGAAAGTTAAAATAATACAAGTTTTCTTAACTTCACTAAAATTTTCGCTTTTATCAATTTAAAAAAGTTCAAACATCGTAGCGTTTTCCGAAATAATGTTTCTCTTCAATTCACACACACACACACACACACACACACACACACGCACACACACACACACAAAAAAAAAAGCTGTCAAAGAGATTTCTAATACGCATGCGCAGAAAATTATATCGTCGGCGCACAAACTGAATCGACGGAAATTGTTTTTATTCGGATTTTATAACGATTATATTTTTTCATCGCCAATTCAGAACGTGAAATACGGCCAGAAATTACTGGATTTTACAATAAAAAGCCAAATCAATTAATGCGTCCTCAACGAAACAGGAGTAAAAACATCCCTTTATGACTTTTAGAAATCATAAACTTCTTCAACCGCCACGCTTTTTCGCGTAAGGAACCGTAAAACTTGGTAGCTTGCTTTCACTTGAATTATGGTCGATTTATAGCGACTACAAATTTTATAGCATGTTGTATATCTTATTTCCATTGATAAATATACGGGGATTTCTTTTAATAAGGAGTAAAAAGTAGGGTTGTATACACATTCGAAGAAGTTGTCAAAAACAGATATATAACAAATGTTATCAAAAGCAAGATAATTTACTTTTCTACCTAACTGGATATTTTTTAGTGTTTTTATTTAATGTAACATGTTTATTCAGCTTGAAAAACATACAGTGTTTATCGATGTATTGGAAAATTTAAAATGGCGCCGGACTCTCTGCTGAACGCGGTAAGTTTGGGAAAAAGAGTTAAAAATAAATAACTAAAAATACTGTTAGAAATTGGCTCAATATATGTAACCGTGACATAGGCTGACACATATTCGATGGATTTTTAACAGTATTTTGTATAGATTTTTAGTTTTACTCATTTTTTTTTTTTTTTTTTTTTTTTTATTACATTTTCACCCCAAACAAGGCAAATTGCCACTTTGGTGTAGGGGGCTACTATCAGGGGCAACAACTACTGGGGTACTATGTAGGGATTTGGGCTGCAAGGTGTCGGTTCACGTTACACTTGAACTTCTGCATGTCAGTACTGTTGGGGAAGCAGGGACCTGGAATGGAATTCCAGAGTCTTGCGGTTCTGGGGAAGAAACTATTGGAGTAAAAAGATCTTTTACATCTAGGGACCTCTACAGTGTGGGGGTGGGATCTAGTAGCCTGTCGGGTTTGTCGAGGGTGCTCTCGTCGTGGGGGCACAAGTGATTGCAGTTCGTCAGAGCATTCACCACTAAAATACTTGTAGAAAAGGCAGAGGGATGCAACATTTCGTCGATGGGACAGAGGCTGAAGCTTAGATGCCAGTTCAGGGCCTATCAGGTTTGCGACTCTCTTTTGAACCTTGTCAAGGAGCGAGAGACTAGTAGCCGATGCACCAGCCCAGATGTGGCAGCAATACTCCATACATGGGCGAATGGTGGCCTTATAGAGGTACAGGATACTTTCGGGTGTTAGTAGTTTTCTAGCACGGTAGAGAGAGCCTACCTTTCTTGCAGCGGCCCTGGCAATGCCTTCAATATAATTGTTCCAACTCATGTTTCCTGTGAACGTTAGGCCAAGGAGTTTGAAAGATGGACTCTCAGATAAAGTCGTTGGCCATTGCTATGGGTGGTAGAGAGGGTTTCTTGTAATTATTGAATGAAACTAGTTTAGTCTTGGCAGCATTGAACGCGACCAACCACTTTTGTCCCCATTCCACTACAGATTGGAGGTCTTCCTCTAGTGTTTCTGCCATTTCTTTAGAAATGTGTTCATTCGTCTTCCTGTCGTGTCTGCCATAGAGTGTAGTGTCATCAGCATATATACCCATCTCAGAGGCAATGTTGTCGGGGAGGTCATTTATGAATATCAGGAACAATAGAGGTCCAAGGATAGAACCCTGGGGCACTCCCGCATTTATATCATATTGTTTAGATGTGCGACCGTCGAGGACTACCTGGATTTTTCTCTTATCTAAGAAGGATTTAATTATGTTAAGTATTCTACCAGTGATACCGTATGATCTGATTTTACTGAGGAGAACCTCATGCCATACCCTGTCAAAAGCCTTAGATATATCTAGAGCTACCGCTCTGCCTTCCCCCGCTTTGTCCAGTGAATGGTATATACGTTCAGAGATCACAGTGAGGATGTCTGCTGTGGAACGGGCTTGTCTAAATCCATATTGTTTGTCAGTCAGTAGTTCAGCATCTGTAAGATGATGGACTAGAGCATGGTTAATTATGGTCTCAAATATTTTGGCAAAAAGTGGGAGGAGGCTAATGGGGCGATAATTTGATGGGTCTGTCCTTTCGCCAGAATTCTTGAATACTGGTACAACAGAAGCAGTTTTCCAACAGCCCGGAAAGCAGGCTTCATTAAGACATTTGTTGTAGAGTTTGGAGAGAACTGGAGCTACTTCGGCTGAGCACTTTTTTAATAGCACAGCTGGGATAAGATCGGGTCCACATGCTTTTGAGGTGTCAAGGTTTTTTATGATAGCATGCACCTGAGCAGGGGTGGTTTTCAGATCGTCTAGTGTGGCGTCTGTCCGCATAGGAAAGTCAGGTAGGGGGTGGTTGGAAGGGTCCAGTGTGGAGTTTGAGGCAAACCGACTGGCAAGCATGTTAGCCTTGTCGGTTGCTGAGGAGACAACCTCGTTATTGTTGGTTAGTGGGGGAATTGTTGATTGCCCATTATTTACTACACTGTTGTAGATTTTCCAGAAGTCTCGAGTTCCTAGTTTTTGTGCTTCGATGCGCTTTTTAGTGGTTTCCGTAAATTCTCTCTTAGCTGTCGCTATTTCTTTCTTAACGTTATTTCTAGCTTCTATATACTTCAGTCTGTTTGAACTGGACTTATGTCGGTTAAACCTACGGTATGCATGCTGCTTTTGAGTAATGGCAGTTGCACAAGTCGACGTAAACCATTGGGGAGAGTGGGGCTTACTATAAAATTTCCGCATGGGAACATGTGCTTCGATTGCAGTTTTGAACCAGTCAGTGGTCTCGTTTGCACATTGTTCAGCAGGGAGAGAGAAAATATTTTTCCATGGAGCATCTCTAATTAGTTCCCTGATGGCTTCCCAGTCAGCCTTATTATAATATCTCGTTGTTTTGAGCACTGGCTCTTCAGTTTTGGGTCTAGAGTTTAGGGCGATTTCAACCATTATCACTGCATGATCAGCGTTCCCGAGTGGGCTGTGGGCCTTCGTTATGCAGTCATCGGGAACTGTGGTCAAAAACAGATCTAGAAGTGATGCGTGTTGTTCTTCCTGGTCAGGGAAACGGGTTGGAAACGTAACAATTTGTGATAGGGAGTGAGATATAGCGAAGCTATGGGTTGTGCTGCCCGCTGCATCTGTGTGAGTAGAGAATCCAAGCCAGTTTTTGTGGTGGACATTAAAGTCACCAAACACATGTATTTGTGCGCTAGTGTCGAGGGACAGTGCCGTGTCTATGCTGTCAGATACTTTGTTTATTATGGAGCAGTCCTGAGTCGAGGGAGAGCGGTAGAGAAAATAATAGTAGCTAATACTGTGTTGCACGTTTAGTCTAAAGCACATAAAGGCTTGATCATCTGTTTCTAGGTTTGTTTCTCTAGTCAAGGGAAGGGTATTACGAATGTAAACTCCAAGTCCGTGCATATGTCTGTCAGAGTCCTTACGGCAGAGTGGGAGATATCCAGGCATGTTAAAGTGGTTAGAGGGAATGGAGAAGTGTAGGTTAGTCTCACTTAGTGCTAAGATATCCGGGGTATTTGTTAAGAGAAATGCTTAAACATCAGCTAAGTTAGTTCTAAGCCCACGGATATTTGTGAATGAGAGCCTCAAGGGAGGAGGCAAGTTGAATTTGTTTGTCCCTAATCCTGGTTTAAGCTTATTTTTAGATTGTACTGTCGTCATATTTTTTTTTTAAGAGTTTCGGTAAGGGGGAGCTAAACAAGAGGTTATGCGGAGCTTCAGACATGCATCACAAGTAGACCATCAGCTGACCTTTCTCCAATTTGGATTGTGGCCTCAGGAAAGCCCACCGGGGATGAGTGCAGGGTCCCTTTCCATGCGCGTCATGGCACTGCAAACAACCCGATATTATTCAACTGTTGATGGAGCAGCCGCTCTAAGCGCTACCAAAGAGTTAGGGCACCTGTACTACCAGTCGGGAACAGCAGCCAGGAGCTGTCAATCCGGTACCCTCAACCCTTTTCCCAAACTTTACGCGTTCAACACAGAGTATGGCGCCATTTTACATTTTCAAATACATCGTTAAATACTGTATGTTTTTCGAGCTGAATAAACATGTTACATTAAATAAAAACACTAAAAATTATCCAGTTAAGTAAAAAAGTAATTTATCTTGCCTTTGGTAACATTTATTTGTTATATATATATATATTTTTTTTTTTACAACTTTTTCGAATCTATGTGTATAGTAAAACAAACCCAACAAGTAATATGGCCGTGTGAAAAGATTAAATAACATTTGGGTATAAGTGCATATTTACCGATCCAAGCGACTTCCTGTTTTGAAATGAAAAAGCTGTAACTTAATCTGAAAATATTGCTATATTACGTACTTTCGATTTTACATCATAGATAAAATAGTTAAGGAGGTGTTGCGGACCAGGATATAAATATCCTAACTCGCTACAAAAGAAAACAATGAAACGAATGGAATGAAGGAAACAAAAACTCAGTTGCTGGATAAAAATAAACATGTCGTTTATTTTCTGTCAAAATAAAATGGTTTAGGTGTAACACGTGTTCATTCAGGTATTGACGACTACATGCGTGGAAAAGAAAGGGATGAAGTCGAGAACGATAAATAGCCGTCCCGCATGTAGAAAGGAAAATAGAAAGGGAGTGTTTGCCTCAGCAAAACCGTGCGTTCATGATAGCAGTCATCCACGTGGAAAAGTTTTCAAACCAAGAGCTATAATTTAAACGCAAAAAAGCAATTGAGACGCTGAAAACGTACACAGTAAAACAATACGTTTTATTGTCGCGTTGATTATTTATTTGTAAATATGTTTTTTTATTTGCATTACAAATAAATAATCAAAGCGACAATGAAACTTATTTTATTGTGTACGTTTTCAGCGTCCCAATTTTTTTCCCGCGTTTAAATTATCCAAATAAGCAATTGTTAATACTTTCTGCATTTTTTTTTACATCGTTCATTTTCGTATTACGTAATGGATTTGTTTATGTACGCATGCACAACAGAAAGTCCTAAACCGGATGTTGGGTTACAATACCCGTTACAAGGTCATTTAAGTTTTATAATTATATAGATCGTAGAATAAGCTATGCAGTTTCATATTTATCGATTTAAAAAATACTACTACCGAAAGGTAAAAACTACCCAAGGTAAAAACTACCCAAAGGTAAAAACTAGCCAACGATAAATGTTAGATGGATAGATTTCGACAAAAAGCAGCAATTCTTCTCCCTTTGTCAGAAACATCGCTCATCGCATATTAGGAGTGAAGAATGAAATAAGGAAATTTAATATATAATTTATTATGTGTGAAAAGAGTCCATATTTTTACGATTGTGTTAAACATTCATTCATCATCTTTTCCATTTGATTAATTTACTTTAATTTATTATTACTATTTTTTTTACTGTTAGTAGTAATTATTTCTGACACTAAACATATTTAATTTATTTTTAAAATTTTATACCTATAAAATAATTTCTGTTAAAAACATATTTACATGAAAATAGTTAGTTTTCAGATATTCTTGTGTTGATTACTGTGGATAAATATATTTAATTTATTTGAAAATATTACATTTATAATTTTTTCAGAAATTAAACATATTTTAATAAGAAATAATCGATTTTCACATATTCTTATTGATTTCTGTGAATAAATATATTTAATAGACTTCACAGACTTCACTCTAATCCAGCGATTTCCAAAGTTTCCGACCGGGGGTCCAAATTCCTGACTTTTTAAATCTATGCAGGCCAAAATTTAAAAAAAATTGCCTGAACGTGTTTTTTTAACGTGACCGTTACCTTTTAAGTGTGTCCTTAAATTTCAAACCTTTGGACCACCACGCTGTCAGGTATCGCCGCAAAGGAACAAACAGATAAAAAAAAAATTTTTTTTTAATCCTACTCCGCTTTTTGAAGTGCAAAGGAAATACATTTATTCGTGGTTCTTCTAAAATAACGTTTTTTATTATCTTTCAAAACTCTTTTCGTGCAAACATGTTTTTTAAAACGCTGTGCTATATAACATGGACTTTTTAACGGTCTCTGTCCTCGCCATCTGACGCCAGCTTTTTCTTCTTCTTCTTCTTCTTCTTCTTCTTCTTCTTCTTCTTCTTCTTCTTCTTCTTCTTCTTCTTCTTCAGACGCAAGCCAGATTACACTTGCCAATTTGTATACGCGTTCAGACACTGCTCCTGCGGCTAATAAAATTGATTTCCAGCCATCGTTCAGATAATGCTGATATTTTCATACGCGCTCATATGCACTGTATTAGAGCTGATTTGTGAAGCAAGGGTTGCGCAATCCTTAATTTTTATATTTTTAATTTTAATATTTTAAATCTTAATATTTAATTTAATTTTAATATTTTTAATTTTAATATTTCAAATTTTAATATTTAATTTAATGTTAATATTTTTAATTTTAATATCTAATTTAATGTTCATATTTTTAATTTAAATATTCAATTTAATTTTAATATTTTAAACTTTAGTATTTAATTTAAAATTTAAAATTTTAATATTTCTGATTTTAATATTTTTAATTTTAATATTTGATTTAATTTTAATATTTTTAACTTTCATATTTTTAATTTTAATATTTTTAACTTTTATATTTTTAGTTTTAATATTAAATTTAATTTTAATATTTTTAATTTTAATATCAAATTTAATTTTAATATTTTTAATTTTAATATCAAATTTAATTTTAATATTTTTAATTTTAATATTTGTAATTTAAATATTTAAAATGTTAATATTTTTAATATTTTTAATTTTAATATTTTATTTAATGTATTATTTAATATTTTATTTAATATTTTATTTAATATTTTATTTAATTTTATTTTAATATTAATTTTATTTTATATTTTATTTAATATTTTATTTAATATTTAAAATTTTAATATTTAAAATTTTAATATTTAAAATTTTAATATTTAAAATTTTAATATTTAAAATTTTAATATTTTTAATTTTAATTTTTGTTAGTTTTAATATTTTAAATTTTAGTATTTAAAATTATAATATTTTTAATTTTAGTATTTAAAGTTTTAATATTTTTAATTTTAATATTTAAAATTTTAATATTTTTAATTTTAATATTTTTAATTTTATAATTAATTTAATTTTAATATTTTTAATTTCAATATTTCAGTTAATTTTTATATTTTTAATTTTAATATTTAATTTAATTTTAATATTAAAATAGTAAGAAGCAAAGAATGTAAAGCAATGATTAAACAAAAAGTGAAAGCGAAGTAGTTTTAGAATAAAATGCATGATCAAATCAGTACGGGTGTAGCAGAGGCAATGGACAAGGAAAAATTCTGGATGGTTGTCACAATGTGACTTGAAAATTGGAGCAGAAACCTTAATATTTGCCGCACAGGAAGAAACGGATGGGAGTCCCTTGCGCCGAATGTGGACAGAAAAATGAGAATGTGCAACACATACTTAGTATAGTTGTTGGAATTCAGCTCCAAAGAAGTACAAGAGGCGTCATGACAATATTCCGACTAATAGTTCATTGGTATATATGAAAGAATTCAAGGTTGCAATATAGTGAAAATGGTATGAGTATGTTCTAGAAGGGGTGGTAGAGAGTGATAATGTGAAATCATTGTGGGATATGAGTATTCAATGTGACAATTTGATTGAAGCAAAGAGACCCGGTTTTAATCTAGTAAAGAAAAAAGAACATAAGCCAATAGAGCAATTAATAGAACAGCACCAGTTGAGTTGAATATAAAGGAAAAAGAAAATGAGACGAAAACTACCAAATTGTAAAAGAGGAGATAAAAGGATGCGAGGAGTTGAAGAAAGCAGATGTTGTACTTGATGTGATGGGAATGTGAGTAAAAGGATTTGTCACGCAGATTGAGAAAATTGGGATCCATGGCAACGTTGGGATACTTCAAAAGACTGCCTTTTTAGGAACCGCCAGAATCTTGCGAAAAGGACTGACGCAAAGAAGGTGCTGATGGTCTATGATCATTTGTCATGATCTGCCTATCCGTATAAAATCGACAATAACAGCCAGACGCAAAATGTGACAACAGATATAATAATAATAATAATAATAATAATAATAATACTTTTGTCCATTGAATACTACTACTATTGCAACTGCAAGTAGTAGTAGTAGTAGTAGTAGTAGTAGTAATAAAAAAAAGGAAAAACGAGAATAAGACTGAGGAGACAAGAAGCAAGACAATTATTACCACTCGAATTCCAGAAGAGCTTAACGACTGTTGCTTGCAAGAAATCAATGATCAACGGCTGCTGAGATAACGCAAAATGATTTGCAACGATTATCGAAAGAGGTTGAGAGTGTTTGAATCTGAGAAGAATTGTTAGTCTGACTTTAGGGGACACCACTTCAGTGAGCAAGCAATGATAATGACCGCGAAAACACTAAATAGTCCAAAATAAATAAATAAAATAAATAAATAAATAATAATAATAATAATAATAATAATAATAATAATAATAATAATAATAATAATAATTAGGGCTATGACAACAACATATTCTTATCATTGTTTGACTCTCGAGAATATATATCCGACACAGTTAATCAACCGAGAACCACATAATTTTATATAAAAGCATATAAGATATCAACGGATACACACTCGAGAGTCAAAACAATGAAAAGAATATGCTGTTGTCATAGCCCTAGTAATTATAATAGTACGAAACTTGTCAGATAGCCGGATGGAATGCGAAGAATGAAGAAACTCAGTATAAAATCAGTAGATGTAGAGATACGAGAAACAGTTCTGAAAACGCTGGAAAAGACTAGGAAAATGAAAGAAATTGGTAACAAGTCGGCATTCCCCGGTGAGGGCGCCTCAGGGTATTGGCAATAAACTAACCCCTTCTCGGAGAGAGAGAGAGAGAGAGAGAGAGAGAGAGAGAGAGAGAGAGAGAGAGAGAGAGAGAGAGGCAAAGCATGGGAGGGTGGACCTCCTAGAACTGCACAGGATTAAACTCCTACCGCAAAATCAATAGGGGCCAGATCAATTACTGGAATAGTCTAATCTCTGTTGATTTTTTTTTTGGGGGGGGGGGCAGGTCCCTAGCCAGTAAGTATTATAAGGTTATTATCAGTAAGTAATCGCTGATGATGTTTGAGAACTTCTAAGTGAGTACAATAGGTGATCTTTATAGAGTAGCTCACAATGCAAAAATGGGGTAGAAAAAATAAATACATAACAAATAAATGTTAGCAAAGCAAACTAAGTTACTCTTCTACCTACCTATATAAGTTATTTTTTGTGTTTTAACTTATCTTAAAGTTTTGCTTCTTTTTAATTAAAAATAAAGATAATGTAAAACATGTTGAGTGAGAACGAAAAACAAAATGATAGTCTTTTTTGGAGACATAATTGAACTTTGATAATCGCTTAAAAATCGAAAATTAAAAAAATACTGACAGAAACATATCCAATAAATGTTACCGAGGCGGAGTTTTGTACAACCATCACTCCCCCCCCCCGCTTAATTTCTATACTGATAGTTTTTTTTTTTTTTAATTTTTTCACTGAATTATTATTCATTGGACACTAAATAAGCAGATTATGAAAAAAAATGAAAAAAAAAAAAATCATTATTTCGACTTTTGAAAATTCGAAAATAAAGTTCCGTTTTTTTATGTTTTTTTTTTTTTAATTTTTTTGTTTTTTTTTAAACTTATTTAGTTTTTGAGGGTTGTATTACTGTACCCATAGCTTCGAAAAAGTTGTAAAAAAACAAACATATAACAAATAAAGGTGCTAGTTCAATTCCGCGCTATTTTTTAAATCGTATTTCAAAGTTTAATTAAAGTTTTATTATATGTTTTTTAATTCAATTATAAGGTTAAAGTACAGAATAGGTACAAAACACCCTCCCCTCCCCATGTTAAGAATGGCTTTTTAAATAATAACATTATTATTTCAGCACGGATCAATAACTGCACTAGTACCCAAATAAATGTTATCAAAGGCAATATAAGTTACTTGTCTACCTAACTGGATATGTTTTTAGTGTTTTTATTTAATGTAGCATGCATTTTTAAAGTTGTTTAAGTATTATAAATTTCACTGACATGCTGGAGAAATGTTTCATAATTTTCTATCCCGTTGTCAATTTTCATATCGTGCGCCTCCCGATACATTGCTTTGTCACCATGGGACCATTTAATATTTTCCGTGTTTAGAAGAAAAAAAAGAAAAAAAAAAAAATTGGTGACCGATTTACCAGAACGTTGTGACTAAAAGGTGAGCACCCCTTTCACATGTCGAAATAATGATTTAAAATTTTTTGGGTTTTTATTACTGTACACATAGATTCGAAAAAGTTGTCAAAAAACAAATATATAACAAATAAATGTTATCAAAGGCAAGATAAGCTACTTTTCTACCAAACTGGATATATTTTTCGTGTTTTTATTTAATGTAACATGTTTATTCAGCTCGAAAAGCATACAGTGTTTACCGATTTATTGGAACATTCAAGATGGCGTCTTATTCTCTCTTTAACACGGTAAGTGTGGGAAAAGATGTTATAAATAAAAACACCGGATAAAATACTGTTAAAAACTCGCTCAATATATGTTACCGTGACATAGGTTGACATATATTCGGCGGGTTTTTAATAGTATTTTGTATAGTTTTTTATTTATAACACCCTTTTCCATACTTACGGTGTTGAATTTTCGAATACATCGGTAAACTGTATGTTTTTCGAGCTGAATAAATATGTTACATTGAATAAAAGCACAAAAAATATATCCAGTTTGGCAGAAAAGTAACTTATCTTGCCTTTGATAACATTTGTTATATATTTGTTTTTTTTTTGACAACTTTTTCGAATTTATGTGTACAGTAATACAAACCCCAAATTTTTTTTTTCTTTTCATAATCTGGTTAATTAGTGCCCAATCAATAATAATCCAGTGAAAAAAATTTAAAAACCTATCAGTATAGAAATTACGCATGGGAAGGGTGATGGTTGTATAACTCCGCCGTTACCAATCGTGCGAAAATGTAATATTCTACCTGTATTTTAGTAAATTTTTGATTTTTGAGTAATTATCGAGGCTCGACTATTGCTTGATAAGATCATTTTATTTTTCGTTCTAATTCTATAGACTTTACAAATACTACTAATAATGATGGCGGAGTTGTACAACCAACAGTTTTCACTTGATTATTATTGATTGGACATTAATTAACCTGATTATGAAACAAAAAAAAAATCATTATTTCGACATTTGAAAGGGGTGCTCACTTTTTAGTTACAACGTTCTGGTAAATCGGTCACCCATTTTGTAACCAATAAAAACGCGGGTATATCAAAACCATAGGAAGTAAAAATTACATGAGCCTACCGCATTTGTAAGTCAGAAATATTTATTTTGCTTCTCAAAGAAAAAAAATAGAATGAACATAACTTTTTTTTTATTTTTTGTTTTTATGAAAATAAAGTTTCGATTTTTTTGTGTAATAATTTGTTTTTATGAAAATAAAGTTTCGATTTTTTTTTGTAATAATTTGTTTTTATGAAAAGTGTTTTTGTGGGTATTTCTTTACAATAATTTATCTGTTTTTATGAAAGGTGAGGGTTTTTTTTCCAAACTTAATTTTTTAAGTATTATAAATTTCACTAATATGCTGGGGATATATTTCATAATTTTCTATCCCGTTGTCAATTTTCATATCATACGCCTCCCGATACATTGCTTCGTCAACACATGGGACCGTTTCATATCTCCCAAAGACACTTCTGTATTTAGAAAAACAAAAAAACAAAAAACCGATTTACCAGAACGTTGTAACTAAAAAGTGAGCACCCCTTTCAAATATCGAAATAATAATTTTTTTTCGATTTTTGTTTTCATAATCTGGTTAATTAGTGTCCAATCAATAAAAATCCAGTGAAAATTTTTTAAAAAATCTATCCGTATAGAAATTACGCATGGGGTGATGGTTGTACAACTTCGCAATAATGATGATGATGATGATAATAATAATGATAATAATAATGATAATATAATAATATGATGATGATGATAATAATAAGATGATTATAATAATATGATAATGATGATGATAATGTTTATAATATGATAATAATAATATGATAATGATGATAATAATAGTGATATGATAATGATGATAATAATAATGATAATAATAATGATAATGATAATGATGATGATAATAATATGATAATGATGATAATAATAATGATTAAAATAATAATGATGATAATAATGATTATAATAATATGATAATGATGATAATAATATGATAATTATATGATAATGATTATAATAATAATGATTATAATAATGATATGATAATGGTGATAATAATAATATGATAATAATAATATGATAATGATGATGATAATAATAATATGATAATGATGATAGGATAATGATGATAATAATAATGATGATAATAATAATATGATAATAATAATATGATAGTGATGATGATAATAATATAATAATGATAATAATAATGATGATAATAATTATGATAAAATAATAATAATGATAATAATAATATGATAATGATTATAATAATGATAATAATAATAATGATGATGATAATAATAATGATAATAATAATAATAATGATAATAATAATGATAATAATAATAATGATAATAATAATAGTGATAATAATGATAATAATAATAATAATAATAATAATAATAATGATAATGATGATAATAATAATGATAGTAATAATAATAATAATGATAATGATAATAATAATAATTATAATAATGATAATAATAATAATTATAATAATGATAATAATAATAATGATGATGATAATAATAATGATAATAATAATAATAATGATAATAATAATGATAATAATAATGATAATAATAATAATGATAATAATGATAATAATAATGATAATAATAATAATAATGATAATAATAATAATGATAATAATAATAATAATGATAATAATAATAATTATAATAATGATAATAATAATAATTATAATAATGATAATAATAATAATGATAATGATAATAATAATAATGATAATAATAATAATAATAATAATAATAATAAGGAGAAATCCTGTCACTCAAATTGCAGAGAAAGCTATCTTTTTTTCTGGATCAGCGGTAAATCACTTTATTTTTAGATAGCCAACAATTAGTTGCTCTCTCGTGAAAGGATACAGCTGAAATCGAACCTTGATCGGACTTCTTTTTCGATAGGGTAAATCACTTTTTCTTTATTTCTTTACGAGAAATCGAGAAATAAATAAACAAATACCGTGAAAGCTTTATAGAGAAACCAATTTAAAAACAATTAACGCTGGCATAAATTTGATTTTCATAGCTTTTTTTAGATCTCCGTTGATTCTTGGGTTGCGAAAAATCACACACACACACACACACACACACACACACACACACACACACACACACACATATATGGGATCTTGTTAACGTTTTTATGTACATCTGAGCATTTTTATTCTTGGAAAACAAAAAAGAGAAAAAAGACGTTCCGTTTTTTATGTCCGATAAAAAAAAGCCCGCGACGTAAGACGGAGCATAAAAACAGCCTATTTCCTATATATATATATATATATATATATATATATATATATATATATATATATATATATATATATATATATTGCTTGTTTCTTCCTAGAAAATTTTCGTTTTCAAAGGTTGTTATAAAATCTGAACTCCGCGGTCTTTTATTTATTTGTTTATATCTCTTTGGTCTCAAGTCTCCAAGTCGGACGGGCCGTTTCAAGTCGCAGCCGAAAAGGGTCAAGCACTGTCGCTTTACGCTTTGGTCAGCGTCTGGCGCTCCAGCCCTCGGATGTTTAGAGAGATGGACATCAAATTAGTCGAGGCCTACCTTTGAAAGTCCGCATTTTATGAGTAGAATGTTTTATTGAACGAGTAGCTATCAGATTTTTATAGCACCATAAAGTCCATTCTCCGGCCCTTTTTTTTCTTTTTTTTTTTGTTTGATTGGGATAACGAAGATAGTCAGGAAATCAGAAAGGAACCTCTTCATCGACTCCCTACCCTCATATACTCTCGTCACCCCCTCACTTAGACTTGCTTTTTACGGAAAACCCTAGAGAGATTTTAAGACCACCCCTATTTCCAAATCATTGTAAGCAGATATTTTTCATTTTTTTTGTTGTTATATTATTCTGTTAACTTGCTTCCCCACGAGGGTAGAGTTAGATACAAGGTCGGTTTTTAATGTGGTAAAAATCCAGCTCCCCCAAAAGGGGCACTCTGGATAGGTACAAAAATAAAAATTGTCTCAGTCATAAAGGGGTTCCCTCCACTAACCGAGAAAAAAAAAGTGAAGTGCAGCAATGCAGCATCAGAACAGATACTACACTTTGCTCCTAGCCAAAAGAGCAAGGGCGGATATACTGCATGAACTTTATTTTTTCATCATATTATTCTATTACAAGTAAACAGGTTGAATTTTTCCAAATTTTCAAAAATGTGCTTTAAAAGGGATGTTTGACAGACTCGCCTTGACTTTTTGGTTAGAAGCAAACTTTTTATGTTTTAACTTATTTTAAAGTGTTTTTATTTTAAAATATAGGCAGTGTAAAACCTGTCGATTTAGAATCAAAAACAAAACGTGGGCTCATTCGATCAATAGTCAAGCCTCGATAATCACTCAAAAATCGAAAATTACACAAAATACTAATAGAACATCAAGATTGGTCACATCTATCGGATATGTTTCTATAGCAGTGTCAAAAGTCGCCATTTAAAATGCGTGATAAAAACTTGAATAATTAGACTTACTATCTTTCGAAGCTTATAACTACTTGAAAAATGTAATTTAAACCCTAATTATCTTTTCAATAAAAGGAGCAAAGACCAAATTTTGAAATAATAACAGGTTTAATAGCAAAATATGCAATATTTGTTTTGTTTTTAAATCGGTTTTCTTAAAAAAGATTTCGAGAAAATTAACGAATTTGAACTTACTTCGAATATAATAAATATATATAAATTCCAAAAAATCATTTACCTATAAAAAATACTAATCAATGGGTATTTCCATTCTTCATTCTTAAGAATTTATCCATATTTATATTTTATATTCCGTGTACTTTTTAAATAAAGGATTTTTAAAGCACGGATTAAAAAATACCGCGATTTTTAAATTGTCATATCAGATGGTCACAAAGTGGGTGTGTCCCCCTTTCTTCCAGTTGAGAACTATGGTGACCTAAAAGCGCTATAATTAATCTCCCCTTTCTATTTCTGACATGTGTTTGCTGTCAACAAAAGTTAGTTATATGGGTCACCGTATTTGAAAAATGATCACATTCACTCATAAGTAAGTTTACTTTTATAAACAAACCATCGACAAATTTTCCATTTTTTTTAAAAATTCTCTTAAAGAAATACATGAGTTTTTTATTTAAAATATTTTATTACTTCTTTATGGAATGATTTTTTTTTTTAATATTTAAAATAAAACAACATTGAATGAAACAAAAAAATTCTTATAGGTGTTCAATTTTTTCAGGACAAAATTTTAAAAATGTGAGGTTTCATTTAAAAAAAAATCAACGTGTTTTAAAAAAAGGTTGTAAACTTTTGACTTTACAGGTAAATTTGCACAAAACTTCTTTTTTAAAAAATTAGATCATTTTATTTATTGATCTTTCATCTTTAATTTATGATATATAAATCTGAGGTGAGGAAATTAATTATTTTTATTTTAATAGACATTTCATAATCGTGGGGGAGTGAATTTAAAAAAAAAACGTTTGTCTAGAATATTACATTCGGTTTATTGGAAAGGGCATAAAATTTCACATTAAACCTGGAAATATCGTAAAAATTTAACCAATAGAATAATTTTGATAGATTTTTAAAGTGAAAAAAATTGAAAAAAATCTAACTCGTAAAATTCAATTCATTTCATTACGTAGAAAAAAATGGCTGCATGAGCGCGCGCATGCACTTTGTAAACACTTTTTAAAAAAATAAAAAATCATATTTCTATTATGTTTTTAAAAATTTGATAGTTTATTTTAGAAGTATATACCATAAAGAAATTAAACAACCCACTTTAAAAAGAGAAATTACGAGTTTTTATATTTCATTCACAGTTTTGTGTTAGGGATGTCAAAAATTCCCCCCAAATTCTGACAAACATAGTGTTTCTATCAGTATTTTGTTTAATTTTCGATTTTTGATCGATCATCGAGGCTTGAATGAGGCTACTATTTTGTTTTGCGTTCTAACTCGACAAACTATACACTGACTTTATTTTTAAGTAACAAAAACAAACAAACAAACAAACAAACAAACAAACAAACACGTTGAAATGAGTTGAAATACAAACAATCCTATCCAGGTAGGTAGAAGAGTAACTTAGCTTGCCTTTTGGTAACATTTGTTTACTGCATTTATTTTTTCGACTTTTTTGTTTTGTTAGCTTGTCTGGAAAATGGAAACGGGGTTTGCATTACTGTACACATAGATTCGAAAAAGTTGTCAAAAAACAAATATATAACAAATAAATGTTATCAAAGGCAAGATAAGTTACTTTTCTGCCAAACTGGATATATTTTTAGTGTTTTTATTCAATGTAACATGTTTATTCAGCTCGAAAAACAGTGTTTACCGATGTATTCGAAAATTCAAGATGACGTCTCACACCCTCTTTAACACCGTAAGTTTGGAAAAAGGTGTTATAAATAAAAAACTATACAAAATACTATTAAAACCCCGCCGAATATATGTCAACCTATGTCACGGTAACATATATTGAGCGAGTTTTTAACAGTATTTTATCCGATTTTTTTATTTATAACATCTTTTCCCACACTTACCGTGTTAAAGAGAGAATAAGACGTCTTGAATGATCCAATACATCGGTAAACACTGTATGTTTTTTCGAGCTGAATAAACATGTTACATTAAATAAAAACACAAAAAATATATCCAGTTTGGTAGAAAAGTAACTTATCTTGCCTTTGATAACATTTATTTGTTATATATTTGATTTTTTTGACAACTTTTTCGAATCTATGTGTACAGTAATACAAACCCTGGAAACCTTTATTTACCCCACCCCTACCCACACACACACATACAAAAACATATTGATTCTACTTTTCTAGGCGATTATGTGTCAACACCCCGATTTTTATTTTTTAGAGGGAAATCAAACGCTCCCAAAAGGGACACTTTGGATTCAAACAAAAATTAAAATTTTCTCAGTCTAGCAGGATTTTCATCATCGACCGCAATCAGAAAGGTAAAATATTGTATAAAACAGATGCTACACTTTAACGTTAATTGTATTTTAGAAAATAGCTGAAATAAAATAAATCCAAAGGAATAAATATTGTAAAATCGGAAAATATTCAAAGGAAATGCAAAAAAAAGACAAAAAAAAAAAAAACCCCAAACGACCCCCCCCCCAAAATAGTGATTTTCATTTTTTTTTTTTTTTTTTTTAGTATTAAATGCAGACGATTTTTTTTATTTATTTCGAATAGTTGACTTTGGATGTTTATTGTGAATCACATTGGACAAATCGTTGATTGTTATTAGTGGCGGACAGTGGCGAGCATAACAAAAGCGGCGCTACCCATTTCATATCACATAAGTACGCAAAGTTGAAGCCACATTCTGCATTGTAAAATATTTTTATTGTTTTGTTTTCTGCGAAATATAAATGAAAATAGAACGACTTATTGTATTTATTTGCTTCCCCATTGAGCAAATTCGACATGAGGCCGTTTTTTAGTGTGGAGAGGTGGGAGGAGGGGGGGAGGGAAAAAGGGGACTAGCTCTTCCGAGAGGAAGGGAAGGAGAGCTGGTGGTGAATGCCTCTTGGTATATATTGGGTTGCCCCTACATGGACCGGAAACTTATTGCCACAAGGGCAATGGTCTTTAATTGCAACATCTGCCGGAACAGATACTACACTTTGATCTAGGCCCAAAGGCCAGAAAAAAGTTTTTGGTGTAAAAATCATGTCGTTTTTTTTTTCTTTTTTGACGTTCAAAAAATTATTTTTGCACCAACCTTATAATTAAAGCAACAACAAAAAAAAAGCAACTATAATATCTAATATTGGCGGGGGAGGGGGGGCAGTTAACCTCTGTTTAAAACTTTAGGAATTGGAGCATAGACGCCCCAAACGCGCTTATACAATACAGAATAGTTCCTATTTATTTGTCTCCCCACGAGGGCAGAGTTAGACACCAATGTCGGTTTTTAATGTGGAGGAAGGAACAAGAATAAAAATTGTCTTGGTTGTGAAGGATTTCTTCTCCACTAATGGAGAACAAAAAAGCGTGTAGCAGCAGAACAGATGCTACACATTGATCAGTCGCGTAATAATAAATAAAAAGAGAAACAGGTGCCTTATACAAAACGCAGTAGAATTTAATTACCTACCGACTTGTATAATTTTAATGTGCTAAAATTGTATTTTAGTTTTTGATTTAATTTTATTTTTTCATTCCAAGCCATTATTTTATTTAAATACCTAAAAGGAAAACAAACGTTTATGAAATTAAAAAAAATTATATCTACATTTAACATAGATACTAACCCCCGATTAAAATTGAGATTGTACTTTTTTTAGACAATTACGGCTGAACACTCTGAAAAACTAGAGAAAACACCATTATATTAAAATAGATCAGTTTTACAAATAAATTGGGTTTTTGCTTATTTATTGTTTTTAGGAGGAAAAAAAAGCGTGCCCTTTATGCACCCGAAAACTAACCCCCAATTAAAATTGAGATTTTACTTTTTAGACAATTACGGCTGAACACCACGAAAAACTTGAGAAAACACCATTATATTAAAATGGTGCCCGGAAAACTCGTCCCGGGAAAACTCGTCTCCGGAACACCTGTACCCAGAAAACTCGTACCTGGAAAACTCGTACCCGGAAAAATCCCCCTTTTTTACTAGGTAGGAAAACTGGTCCCTTATTGAATAAATATCGATTGAAAACACATTTCATTACCGTTCTTGAAGGAGATATTTTCTTTAAAAAAGAATACACATCCCATAATATCTTTTAAAAAATATTTTTAACTCTTGCTTAAAAAAAATAAACTTGATCACGGAGTTAAGATACGAAAAACGAAACCAAATATTTATTTAAAAAAATACTCTAGTTTTAACACTTTTTGTTACGAAACAAAAATAAAGAAAGAAAACACGTATTATCAAAGAAAGCAATTATTTTATTTAGAATAATTAATGTAAAAATATTCTTTAAAATATTATGGGATGTGCATTATTACCTAAAAATATACAAATTTATTTTCTTTTGGAGGGGGGGGCTCATTTTAAAACTATATCCACTTTAATATTTTCTTTAATTTTCTATTTTTGAGCAATTATCCTCCTAAGACGTGATCCTCTTATGTCCGACATTTTTTGTTCATAAGTAACACTCGACATTACTTTTTTTAAAAAACTAAATAAACTCTTTAAAATAAGTTGAAAGGCCCAAAACTTTCAAAGCTAGGTAGAAAACGAAGACTTAGAAAAATTAATTTAATTTTTTTTAAAACAACAGTAAACAAGTAAAAATATATATTTTTTTAAATACTATGGGATATGTGTATTCTCTTTTAAAGACAATATCTTCTTCAAGAACGGTCAAAAGGGGACGAGTTTTCCGGGGTCGAGTTTTCCGGGTACGAATTTTCCGGAAACCGTGTTTTTCGGAGACGAGTTTTCCTGGGGGACCAGTTTTCCTAGATTTATTTGTAAAACTGATCTATTTTAATGGATCAGTTTTACAAATAAATTGGGGTTTTGTTTGTTTATTGTTTTAAGGAGAAAAAAGCGTGCCCTTTATGATATTAGATGGGACGATTTAAATACTTTTCCTGATTCCGATACAATTACCGATTCTTTATACATTTCTAATTATTTAACTAAAAGACTGTTCCCCCCCCCCCCGATTTTAATAGAAACAAATGTTAAATATGCAGATATTTTCCTACACGTCAAAATACACTTGTCGATTTTAACTTCACTATCGATTTTAGATTCGCTGGGGGTTTAAAAATTAATAAATATTTATTATTCTATCATTATAACCAGCAATGGAAGATTTTACTTTAAAGAAAATCAAATAAAAAATACAATCAAAAGAATCGGAAAATAGGCATCAATTTTTTCGATTCCGATATCGATTACGATATTCCCAAATCTTCCGATTTTTCCGATCATCGTCCCAACACTAATATATATATATATATATATATATATATATATATATATATATATATATATATATATGTACAGTGATGATCTTATTTATTGGCACGGTAAAATAAAAGTTAAATTTTGTCTTATAAATTCTAAAAAAGGGATTAAATTAAAGAAAATAACAAAGTATATTATGTATTTTTAACTGGCCTTTCCGATGCAGCAATCGGATTTTAGAAAAAAATAAATAACAAAGGAACAACAAACATAATTGCAAAAAACCCTTGTTCAAAATTATTGGCACGATTTATTTAATAATCAATTGTATAGCCTTTGGCCTTGATTACCTTCCTCAGTCGCTTTTCATAGTTTACAACCAAGTTGTTGCACTCTTCAGTAGTAATTTTAGCCCACTCTTCCTGACAATAATCCTCCAATTGAATAAGATTCTTAGGCTTCCTTTGCATTACCCTCAATTTTAATGTTCTCCATAAATTTTCAATTGGATTAAGGTCTGGGCTTTGTGATGGCCACTCCAAAACATTAATATGATTGTCCTCAAGCCATTTCTTAGTCAGTTTAGCCGAATGCTTTGGGTCATTATCTTGCATGAACCACCAACGACGACCAAGTGAGAGCTCTTTAGCAGAGTCTTTCAGGTTTTCATCCAATATTTTAACATAATCTTCCTTTTTCATGCTACCTGTGACCTTAACAAGTCGCCCTGGTCCAGAGGCAGCAAAGGATCCCCAAAACATCAAACTGCCTCCACCATGCTTCACTGTGGGTATGGTGTTCTTAGGCAGGAAAGCTTCGCCAGATTTTCTGTAAATATAAGACACTTTATTATGGCCAAATAACTCTATTTTCGTTTCGTCAGTCCATAGAACACGTTTCCAGAATGCAACATCTTTATCAATATGACGTTTTGCAAAGGCTAGCCTTACTTTCAGGTGCATAGGCTTCAATAAGGGAGTCTTTCTCGGACGACATGCTTTTAAACCAGCTCTCTTCAAAACTCTACCAACTGTATGTCGAGATACATTCACTCCAGAGGTGCTCTGTTCATCAACAATCTCCCCAACAGAGATCCTTGGGTTTTGTTTTACTTGTCGAACAATTTTCCGTTCATCTCTTGGGGAAAGAATCCTTTTTCTCCCTCTACCCTCTAAACTCATAACGTGGCCTTGCGATTTGAACTTGTTTATTATGGCTCTAACAGTGGATTTGGGAAGGTTTAGCTTCTTTGAAATCTTATCATAGCCCTCCCCATTGGTATGGCATGCTACAACAAGCTTCCTGACGTCTTCGCTGTGTTCCTTAGTTTTAACCATGGCGATTGAAAATTATAATTTAGTCACTTATAATAGTTTAAATAAATCGCTATCTAAAAATTATCTGAAAAAAATTATTCACTGAATTAGCGTTAAACAAGCATAATATGGCTATAAAAAAGTTCAGAAAGCACGTAAACCGGAAATTGATTGATATTATACTGATACTAAAAGAAAAACAAAGCCGTGCCAATAATTTTGAACAAGGGTTTTTTGCAATTATGTTTGTTGTTCCTTTGTTATTTATTTTTTTCTAAAATCCGATTGCTGCATATATATATATGATCATCACTGTATGTATGTATTGCCTATAAAACCCCTTATTTTATTTGTTATTACAAATATGCTTAACATGATTAGCCGAAACTGAGCAAAATATATTATATTGTGGGGATGGTGAGGATTATAGATTAAAAAAAAAAAAAACTGTACACGTATCAGATTTTAAGGTTGAAAATCCGAATTTTGAATGTGTTTTATTTTTCATCTTTTGTGTTTTGTGTGTGTGAAATTCGTTGAATATGTTAATAATGATTTCAGATTAACACCAAAACACACACACACACACACACACACACACACACACACACACACACACACAATATAATATATATATAATATATATATAATATATATATAATATATATAATATATATATACTATAATATATATACTATAATATATATAATATATATATAATATAATATATATATATGTAATATATATAATATATATATATATGTATATATATAATATATATATATGTATATATATAATATATATATATAATATATATATATAATATATATATATATAATATATATATATATAATATATATATATGTATATATATAATATATATATATATAATATATATATATAATATATATATATAATATATATATATATATATATATATATATATGTCTCCATTATTTTGCGAAAAACACTACTAAAACCTTATCAAGTTAGGCAGAAAAGTAACATATCTTACCTTTGATAACATTTATTTGTTATATATTTGGTTTTTGACAACTTTTTCGTACTTCAGTGTATTGTAATACAAACCCGTTTTTTACTTTCATTTCAATCGAATTGTTTCAAATTTAATTTTGCCTACTTTTTGTATAATATTTTTAAAAAGTTAAAAATTATTTTAGTGTAGGAAAATAAAAAAGCGGTACCCGCCAGCGGTTAAATACCTGGGTTGCATTTTTATTTTTATCGCTTAATAAAGTAAATTACGACTTTTTCTTTTTATTTTAGCGCAAGAAATTACGATGCTTATATAGAGTTGACAGATCGATTTCTTTTGTGGTTTTCAGAAAAAACAAGGGAAGCATGCTCATTCAAGAGTTATCGCGAAGTATAGACAAACGAAATTATATAGAAATCAGTTAGTTACAACTTTTCAGAAAGTTTTATAAAAATCCAAGGCATCAATTTTTTTAATAAGCACAAAAGTGTCAATTTTAGCCATTTTAACCTGAAAGGCACAGCTAGGGGGGGGGGGCAACAGGAGTTTTCCCGGAAAATTCGTTCTGTTATTTTTTTTTTACTCATATCATGTTTAATGTTTATGCAAAATTTCAACATTTATTGAACGAACGAACGGAAAAGGGTGAATTTACAGGTCCACCCGCCTTTTGCCAGGGAACCAAAAACCACGTTTATTATTTAAAAAAATTAACAACGCGGCTGAAGTCGATGTTTTCGATTGCAAACCAAAACTATCCTTTTTTTTTATAAATCTCTGTGTGGCGTACCGCTGAAATATTTTCTCTAAAGAATAAAAATGAATACAGTTTATTTTTACAATGACTTTTATACATATATCCAGCGAATAAACATAAAAATATATATGAAAAAAAAAAGGACATGTTCATTATTAAAAAAAAAAGAAATTATATAACAGGGATAAAGTGGGCTTTTTTCTTAAACGAAACTTGTTTTGATAAAATTGTGTGTGACGTACCGCTGAATTATTTTTTCTAAACAATAAAAATGAATAAATTTTTTTTTTTTAACAATGATCTTTATACATTTATCCAGCGAATAAACATAAAATACATATGGAAAAAAACATCTTTATTATTTAAAAATAAGTCAGTTTTGTTTTACAATCGAAATCATCGACTTAAGCTCCGTTGTTGGGTTTTCATATGTAATTTTATGTTTATTTGCTAGATAAAAATGTCAAAAATAAGTTGTTTTTTTTTTTTCTGTAGAAAGTTGTTTTATGATGGAATGAAATTTGCCGCACTGGCGTACTTTTTGGCGTGCTGGTGCTGGCGTCCCCAAAAAGAATTACCCCTTTGATTGCATTTTGATTTTTTAAATTTCATAAAGTAAATTAGACTTTATTTTTTTTATTTTAGCGCAAGAAATTACGTTGCTCGTTTAGATAGAGTTGACACATCGATTTTTAAACATGTGGTTCTAAACGAAAAAGAAAAGAAACAGTACTTAATTGTCATGTCCCAAAATAGTAATATTTCTAAAAAAAAAAAAAAACGAAAATAACAAGACTAGAACAAGAGTGTGAATGAATCTAAAAATGTATGACTGTTTTAAAGAAAATTTTCTCGAAGAAAATAAAATTCCGAAATGAATAAAATAAAATTACTACAATACGCAGATCTTAAGGAAGATAAAATTAGGGTATCCCCGAGTGGCTTCCGGGCCTTGATAAGTGGTGACCTCCATGTAAAAAAAAGAAGCCGAATCTTATTTTAATTAATTTAATGGTCTCAAATCCACAGTCGACCCATTCTTTCATCCTTATAATATAATCATATTTAAATTAAGTCTAACGTTAAGCAGTTAAATAATAGTTAAATAATAGTTAAATAATAATTAAATTAATAGTTAAATAATAGTTAAATAATTAGTTAAATAATAGTTTAATTGATAGTTAAAAATAGTTAAATAATAGTTGAAATAATAGTTAAAAATAGTTAAATAATAGTTAAATAATAGTTGAAATAATAGTTAAAAATAGTTAAATAATAGTTGAAATAATAGTTAAATAATAGTTAAATTATATGAAAAATAAGCAGATAAGTATTTAGAAATTTATAAAGAATCGGAATCGGGAAAAATATTGGAATCGTTCCATCACTGACATAAATATTCATATATATATATTCGTGTTGGGACGATTAATCGGTATCGAGAATCGAAAAAATCGGAACTTTTTGTGGTATCAGAATCGGAAGGATTTGTGCCTATTTTCCGATGCCAACAACGATTCTTTTAATTAGCTTTTATATTTGATTTCCTATAAAGAAAAATATCCTCCCGCTGATAATATTACTAAAAAAAAAAAAAATGAATCTATATTATTATTTTTTTTTTTTACACAGTGATCACCACTTATCAAGGCCCGGAAGCCACTCAGGGATAAGGGTTATTGCAAGTACATTACGTTAGTGTGGAGATTTGATGAAGTGTTTAATTAAGGGGGCGGTTCATTATGAATTTGTTAACATTGGACTTGAAGTCATCCAAGTTGTAGTCCGGAGGGAAGCAGGCAGACGGAAACTATTAGTAAAACTAAAATCGATAGATCATCCCTACACGTTTGAGAAAATACCTGCACAGTTAACATATGTTTTTACGGTGATCATGAAAATAACTTGATAGTTAAATATTTAGAGATTTAGAAAGAATCGAAATCAGTAATTGTATCAAAATCGGAACTTCAATACGAAATCGGTAATTGTATCGGAATCGT
>NC_136515.1:51129559-51137059 GCF_053919585.1 Euprymna scolopes | reverse complement strand
CCCTCTGACACTCGGCATGGCTTAACTAACTTATCCCCAATGATTCCCGCCCAAAACATGATGCCTCCAACTCCTTGTTGGCGATGAACTTTGTAACAGGTCGGAGTTCCGTTCGGGTTTCAAACTTTAGTCCATCTATCCGGACCGTCAAGGGTAACATGGGCCTAATCCCTAAATAGGATCCGTTGGAAATCCATTTTCATGTAATTCTGTGTCCAAACCATTCGTTTTTCCCTATGTTATTTGCTCAATGGAGGTCTTGGAAGAGGTTTGATGTTCCTTGCAGTCTCATTCAACACATTGTATCCGGCCTGCCTGGATCTTGGAACGATTCCAGCTTTTTCAAAAACGGAAGCACTGGTGCTGTTTGTGTTTCGGTTGACTTTCCTACGAAATTTCCGAATATCACGATCTGAAAGGTTTCTCCTGGTGCCCTTATTTTTCTGGATTTTGTGTTCGTGTTATTCAAGAATGAGGCCAAGGTTCTTGGATCCCTTTCCAGCTCCGTGGCTAAATCTTTTCGATAACCTTTAATCGCCTGATTGTTTGGCATTTTAAGAGATCTGCAATAAAGCGATGGACCGTATAATTTCCTTGATAATAAATAAAATGCTATAACTTCGTGAATATGGCATAAATTTGAATAAAATTTTGGGAAATAACTAACCGTAAAGCAGCCCATTGATGATAAAATTTTCATTTTTTTTGTAACGTATATTTAGCGAAAATATTGATATTTTACTAATCTGCAATAAAGTGATTGACACAATTTTTATATCATGGTATTTCGACCACCTAACTTTTCTTTATTGTTCTGATATAATAAAGTTATACATAACTTTTATTCCCCATCTTTCATTTAATATTATTGTTTTCTGCTCCCCTTAATAGAGTTGAGCTTTTCTTATCTTGATAATTTTTACTTTTTTTAAGATTTACTTTTTGATCACATAATTATTTTATATATATATATGTGTGTGTGTGTGTGTGTGTGTGTGTGTGTATGTGTGTGTGCGCGTGTGTGTATGTGTGTGACAAAGAAGCGTATGGAATGTTTCAGACTACTTTTGGACCATCTTGCATGAATCGTGCATCAGTTTTTGAGTGACATAAGAGATTCAAGGAAGGCAAAACGTCTGTGAGGGATGATGAGATGTGTAGGAAGAATAAGGAAATCACAACACCAGAGTTGATTGGCCAAATAAAGAATTTCATGGATAAGGACCGTCGTGTGTCTATAGAGACAATAAGTGCACAGTTTGATGGCAGTGTGGGAACTGTAGACACAATTATTTTCGAGAAACTGAAGATGCGGAAGATTTGCCTCAATGGTGCTTAGAGAAGACCACAGATTATTTGATGAAGATGGGCATCAATATAGTTCTGTACCCTCCCTATAGTCCAGACCTTCATCCCTGTGACTTTTGGTTATTCCTTAAGCTTAAGAAAAACATTAGAGGCTGTCGTTATGAGACAACTGAGGAGATGAAAAAGGCTGTGACGAAAGTCACTGACACGCTCACACAAGAGTACTTCCACAGGACCTTCCAGAAATGGTTGGAATTGTATAACGAGTGCATTGCAGTTGGAGGAGATTACTGCGAAGGGAACTAGAGTTTCATGCCTGTACTATTAATAAAAGTGCCCATACGAAAAAGTCTGGAAACTTATTAAAAGAACTTCGGATGTATTGTGCCTAATATTTTCAACTTTGTGCCATTTTTACCAGTATCTTTTTCCCCCAGTTTTATTTTTTACTTTTGACATTTTTTGTCTAAATTCTTAAATGGCAATGTTCGTGTATGTCTCCTATAGAAAAAAAAACGTTTAGATAATATACATCAAATCTAAAAAAGAGTATTCTTATGTCAAATTATATTGGGAAGACAATGTAAATAGTCCTTTAAAATATATTCTAGTTTTATGAAATGTAAACTATATGCAAAAAAAACTTCTGGGATAGACAATGGAAGTCACCTCAGATACTTATTACTTAAGGGAAATAGGGGGAACTGAACTTGCTTTAAACTTCACATATATTCTATTTTAACATAATTCTCCGTATAAAATGCCCCCAGTTCCGGACCCGTGTCGATGCGGTGATTGAGGCTGAAGGCGGCTACATTGTATATATGTCAGCTCTACTACATAATCAAATTATCTGAATTCATGTTTTCAATAAAACTTTTACAGCATAATTACATTGACATACTGGTTCCCGTCAGATCACCGAAGTTAAGCAACGTTGAGCCTGGTTATTACTAAAATGGGTGACCAATTTGGGAAGTCCAGGCACCTTTCGCTAGGTAGAGAAACTGGTCTCTTATTGAATAAATATCGATTGAAAACACATTTTATGACGTTTCTTGAAGAAGAGATTGTCTTTAAAAGAGAATGCACATCCTATAATATATATATATATATTTTTTTTTTTAATATTTTTACTTGTTTACTGTTGTTTTAAAAAAATTGGGTTTGTATTACTGTACACATAGATTCGAAAAAGTTGTCAAAAAAACAAATATATAACAAATAAATGTTATCAAAGGCAAGATAAGTTACTTTTCTACCAAACTGGATACATTTTTTGTGTTTTTATTCAATGTAACATGTTTATTCAGCTCGAAAAACATGCAGTGTTTACCGATGTATTGGAAAATTCAAAATGGTACCCGACTCTCTCTTTAACATGGTAAGTGTGGGAAAAGGTGTTATAAATAATAAACTAGACAAAATACTATTTAAAAAACACCGAATATGTCAAGTTATGTCACGGTAACATATATTGAGCGAATTTCTAACAGTATTTTGTCTCGTTTATTATTTATAACATCTTTTCCTGAACATACCGTGTTAAAGAGAGACTCGGGCGCCATTTTGAATTTTCCAATACATCGGTAAACACTACATGTTTTTCGAGCTGAATAAACATGTTACATTGAATAAAAACTCAAAAAATGTATCCAGTTTGGTAGAAAAGTAACTTATCTTGCCTTTGATAACATTTATTTGTTATATATTTGTTTTTTGACCACTTTTTCGAATCTATGTGTACAGTAATACAAACCCAAAAAATTAAATTGATTTTTCTAAGTTTTCGTTTTCTACTTAGCTTTGTAAGTTTTTGGTGTTTCAACTTATTTTAAAGAGTTTATTTAGTTAAAAAAAAAAAAAGACAAGTAATGTCGAGTGTTACTTTTGAACAAAAAATGTCGAAAATAATAGGATAACGTCTTAGGAGTTTCGATAATTGCTCAAAAATAGAAAATTAAAGAAAATACTGACGTAGATATAGTTTAATACGAGCCTCCACTCCCTCGAAAACAAAAGAAATTTGTATATTTTTAAGTAATGTCCAAGATCACTGCTTGGAAAAAAAAATCAAGCTACCGGAAGTGGATACGGTTGATTATGTAACGAAACCGAACGGAAGACACGAAAAACGAAACCATATATTTATTAAAAAAATACTTTGGTTTTTAACATTTCTGGTGTTATTACGAAACAAACAAACAAAAAGAAAACACTTTTTGTATTATCAAATAATAAAACGGGGAACGTGGACTCTGCATGGGCGGTGTTTTTAGTTAATAATTGCTCCTTAAAAGCGAATGCGCAAAAGATTTTGGTTTATTTAATCACTAAAACTTTTTGAATGTACTATTTGAGGCCAAAAAAAAGGAGGGGGGCAAAAACATTATTTGAATATGTATAAAATATATATATATATAAAAATATTTAGTGGAGAAAATAATAAAATAAAAATAAAATAAAATAAAATAAAAATAAAATAAAAACAAGCACGAAATAAAAGTATGAATCAAATTCACACAAAGAAAAAAAAAAAAAAATAAAATAAATACACGCGCGATTAAAAATAAAGTCTATGAGATATATACGAAGAAAATGAAAGAAAATGCTTTGAGGGAGCCATCATTAAATAAAAACACCGTTTATGCAGGGTCCACGTTCCCCCATGACGTACCGAAAAATTAATTTAGTTTTAACACATTTTTGTTCACGAAACACTAACAGGAACTTCTGCAGTATGCGCACGGCAGCCATCTTTTCTTGGTGCGTTTCACTAAACTGTCGTCATGTGGTGCATATCGCATCTCCGTCAAAAAGCGTTTAAATTATTAATTTTATGTTGACCCTTCAAAGTTGCTTTAATTCAAAATGATGTTTCATTTAAATTATTTATTTCTTCGAGAAAAAAAAAGAAGCTATTTTACTTCATAAAAATCTAATGTTATTTTGATTACAAAATTGTTTTATTAAAATTATATTTTCTTACACAGACTTAAATAAATGTTTTTGCAATTATATATTGCTACATTTTTATACAATAAATGTTTTTGGTTTTCAAATATTTTCTGTTCGGAAAAAACAATCTTGTTTGTTACTTATTTGCCGCGTTATTTGGCCAAGAAGAAATTGCAGTTATCGCCCCCTAACAATAGCCGCCGTCTGCATACTGCACAAATGCCCCTGAAATGACTTTTAAACGATACCCTCCCCTTCCAATGTTAAGAATGGCTTTCGAAATAATAACGTTATTATTTCAGCGCAGTACCAAAATTACATAAGTACCGTGTTTTCTTTTTTGTTGTTTTGTAATAACACAAGAATTATTTAAACTGAATTAATTCTTTTAAATAAAATAATTGCTTTCTTTGATATGTGTTTTTTTTCTTTTCTTTTTTTTTTGTAATGACACAAAAAGTGTTAAAACTAGAGTATTTCTTTTTAAATAAATATATGGTTTCGTTTTTCGTATCTTGACTCCGTAATCAAGTTTATTTTTTAAAAACAAGAGTTAAAAATATATATTTTTTAATGTTATGGGGGTGCATAGTCTCTTTTAAAAACAATATGTCCTTCAAGAACGATCATAAAATGTGTTTTCAATCGATATTTATTCAATAAGGGACCAGTTTTCCTACCTATCAAACAGGGGGGAGTTTTTCGGGCACCATATATATATATATATATATATATATATATATATATATATATATATATATATATATGGTGGAACGATAACATTTTCGCCATAGAAAAGACGACATGATTCCGTTTCCATTTGATGAAAACCGTTTTTTTTTTTTTTTTTTTTTTTTTTTTTTGCAAACCATCTACTAGTTAGTCATTTATATACAAATCTCAAGAGCGATAGGAGCCTTCTATCATGTCTGAAAATGACACAATGTTCAACGAGCGAGATTGGAGATGCGCCGTTGTACAACTCATGCTCTATACCGATCCAAGTTATGACAACATGACCATTGCTAGCGCTCTCAAAATGCATCGCCGGATAGCCACGAACAATAGAGACGTTCCAAGAGTGATAAAAACCAAGTTTCCGACCACTGTTATGGTCTTTGGTGCGGTTTCAAGTGATGACCACATCATGCCACCTCACATCTTCAAAGTCAGCTTGAAAATCAACAACAAAATGTATCTGGATGTGTTGAAGAGTATCGTGCTATCAGGTGGCCGCTGGCAGACCCTGAGTGTGGCAGCAGGACTCAGCCAGCGCCGGCTCACAAGTCCAAAGAGTCTCAGGCTTTGCTTCAGAAGGAGTGCTACGACTTTGTACCCTTCTCTCACTGCCCCCCTCCTCTTCCTCCGACCTGAACCCGCTGGACTACTTCGTTTAGTCATACGTCGAGAACATCACCAACATGACCTCTCACAACACCAAAGCAAACTTTATCGCTGCGATCCGTCGAGTATTCTACAAGCTCCAGCCAACAGTTGTGGAAAAGGCATGCAGCCACTTCCGGACCCGTATGGATGCGATGATTGAGGCTGAAGGCGGCTACATTGAATAGATGTCAACTCTACAACATAATTAAGTTACCTGAATTGATTCTTTCAATAAAAGTGTTTAAATAAAGCGGTAGTGTTGTTTTCTTTAGAGCGACAACTTTATCGTTCCGCCCTGTACACGCCCATTCCTTCAAGCTACTATCTTTTCTAGGCGTTAGTTGATTTTCAAGAGTAGTCGACAAAGTAAAAATTAAAAAAAAAAAAGAAAATGTGAAAAAATAAATACGCAAGAAATAAACATTACCTAAGACAAAATAACTTACTCTTTTACCTACCTGGATATATTTTTTGTGTTTTAACTTATTTTAAAGTGTTTTTCTTTTTAAATTACGGTAGTGAAAGTCCTGTCGGATGAAAATGAAAAAAAAAAAATGGTGATCTCATTAGTGCTATAGTCTAGCCTCGATAATCGCTCAAAAGTCGAAAATTAAACAAAATGCTGATAGAAACGCATCTAATAAATATCATTAATCGTGCGAAAGTGTACTGAGTATTCTATTAATCGTTCGTATTCTATCGACCGTTCATTCTAGAACGTGGCATTTTTTGTAACAATTCACAGTGCCTATTTGAAAGCTGAATTTTACCCCCCCCCTCATTAAAATTTGATATTCAATCTTGGTGATAGTGGGGGGGGGGGTCGATATATATATATGGGTCCAAAATCCAGGGCGTGTCCATTTAAAAAGAAGAAAAAAAAAAAAAAGAACACACAGCAAGTGGCGTCTAGATAGAATTGAAACATTTCAAACCTGCAAAGCAACGCTATATGCCGTAAATCAAACCTAATTTATACCGGAAAGTGGAGAAGAAAACGAAACCCTAAAAGTAAATTACGACCAATTAAATGTATACGAACTTTTTCCCAAGTCTATAAAACAATAAACTGTAATCATTCGGGCTTTTGTATAGATTTGACCCGAAACCAAATAAAACTACTCCAATCGAATCACACCAAATGAACCTGAGAAAGAGTGGAATAAAAAAGAACGGAACTCCGGAAGCTTGGAGTCTAACAACGGAAAGGAGTCTGGTCGTGGCCTACGAAAATAGAAGGCTGTTCAACTAAAGTCACGTGATCTGATGACATCACAGAATAAGAGTACAATGACTATTACAAGGATATTCATGTTCTGTTTCAATTCTTAAATAAATTGTCGACAGATTTATAGAACTGGTCCAAAAGTGACTGTATTTTCTTTTCCAAAAGATAACGAATTATTTTAGATTTGGACAAGGGGAAGATTTTTTATTTATTTATTTTTTGCCAGGAAAATACTGTAGTAAAGTTTTATTTTTAAAACGTGTTTTTAATTATTAATTTACAAATGCACCCGTTTTTAATGAGATATTTTTTTACAATCCCCCATTTTCCCCCGATAATACAACTGACACAGCCTTATATACAGGGTGTCCGTAAAGTTACTATACAGTCTTATTGTTTTATTGTATTATATTTGTATTAATAGTTAATATAATACTGTATAGTAACTTTACGGACACCCTGTATATATATATATATATATATATTTTTTTTTTTTTTCTTTTGCCTCCTGTTCCCCTTACCTCACCCTTTTTTTTTAACGAAGTAAGATCTGCGACTTACTTGTAGTTTCATTAAATACTTTTATATGCAAAATCCGATCCTGCATTTTGCTAATTCCT
>NC_136515.1:51062059-51127059 GCF_053919585.1 Euprymna scolopes | reverse complement strand
AACGCCTTTAATTAACTTCAATATTAAAAAAAAATCAGTTACTGAATTGGGACAAAAACAGTGACAGAAAATAATATAAAATAATTTAACCCTTTTTATCATGCATTATTTAAATATTAGCAAAATCCTATTTCGGTCACCTAAATTAATTTCAACATTACCCACGAACAACTTATTTTTTCTTAAACTATATTTTAGTAAAAAAAAAGAAAAAAAAAAGAAAATTAAAAACCATTCTATGAAAGCCATACATACCCCATAATTTTATTATACCACACCTAAGTGTGTCAGAAATTTCGTGAAAAACATTGAATAATTCCACCCCGTCTTTCTAAGCTTATAACTCCTTGAAAAATGTAATTCAAGCCATAATTTTTTTTCAATTAAAGGAGCAAGGACCAAGGTTTCATTACAAAAAAAAATAAAAAATAAAAAACGTGGTTTAAAAAAAAGGGGTTTTAAACAGGTAAATTTCTAAAAAAAAACACTACTTTTTTTGTTTTAAATTTGAATATATTATTTATTGACCTTTTCTCTTCAATTTGTGATATATAAAACTTTGGTGAGTAAATTAATTATTTACTTTTTAATAGACACTTGAAAATGGGGGGGGGCGTGAATTAAAAAAAAACGTTTGTCTAAAATATTGTATTCGGTTTATTGGAAAGAGCATAAAATTTCACATTGACCCTGAAAATATGGTAAAAATAGAATCGATAGAAAAATTTTGATAGATTTTTAAAGTTTAAAAATTGAAAAATATTGAGTTCGTAATATCATTACTGTTTTTTAAAAAATAAAAAAAAAATTTTCTATTACGTTTAAAACAACTTTAATAGTTTATTTTGGAAGTATAATCCATAAAGAAAATAAACAACCCACTTTTAAAAGAGAAATTACAAGTTTTTTATATTTTATTCGCAGTTTTGTGTTAGGGGTGTACAAATATTCCTACAAAAACCACACCTTTTCAAAATGAAACACGCTTATCAAAATATTGTTATGTTCATTTAAATAATAAAAGAAAACCTTGTTAAACTTTGTGACATATTTTCATTCTATCGAAGCGCGAAAGCAGACCTCATAATTTTATTATACCATATTTCTTCAAACTGAAACATGATTATCAAAGTATACCTATGCAGATAGATATCAAAAGTCTTTGTTAAAGTTTGTGGCATATTTTCATTTTATGGAGGCCAGGCGCGAACGCAGACCCCAAAATTCTATTATACCATCCCTGTTCAAGCTGAAACATACTTATGCAAATAATCTTATGTGCATCTGTATCAAAAACCATTGTAAAAGTTTTTTTTTTAATTTGTTTTATTTCCATCCTTTGGGCGCCAGGCGCGTGTGAAGACCCCTCAATTTTAATAAACCACCAATGTTCAAAATAAAACATCCCCATGTTTTTTATCATTGATACCTATTTTATCACACACACACACACACACACACACACACACACACACACACACACACACACACACACACACACACGCGCGCGCGCGCGCGTTCAGCTTTATATTATAGATATATATATATACAATTATATATATATATATATATATATATATATATATGTCTATATATATAATTGCATACATATGTTTTATTTTTTATTACCGTTTTATCTGTTTGGTTACATATGTTTCGGATGTTGAACCGTGTTTATGATCTGAACGCGCGCGCGCGCGCGTGCGCGTGTGTGTGTGTGTTGTGTGTGCGTGTGTGTGTGTGTGTGATAAAATAGGTATCAATGATAAAAAAACATATGCAACCAAACAGATAAAACGGTAATAAAAAAAATAAAACACATATTTGCTCTGCAATAGTATTGAGCACTCTCTTCAGGTGTTTACTAATTACCAGTTTTACCATATATATATATATATATATATATATATATATATATATATATATATATATATATATATATACTTCAGAATGAAATTATCTAACAGTCAACTGGTATGGAAACCTGTGATTATAAGTTTTACAAAATAGTATTGGCAGTAATATTCTATAAGTACTATCCAACCTATATAAAAATTGCTTGATATACATGATTGAGCAAATAATTTTAATTAATTTTTCCATTTTTAATTTTTCTTTCTTTTTTCATTTTTCTTATCAGTTCAGATTCTCTTATTTTGCGTGGCCTGTCTACTGAAAGTGGTTTTATTTTTTATTTTATTAGCAATTTGAAGTTTTTTTTTGGAGTGGAATTTGAAGCTCATGTTCTATAATTATAAGAAATATTAAATATATCAAATTATATGTTTATTAATAAACAGATCTACCGGACCTATATATATATATATATATATATATATATATATATATATATATATATATATATATATATATATATATATCTATATATATATCAATTTAGTTACTGGCAGCCCGGCGTTGCCTAGTCATACAATAGGCTTCAACATGATATTTTAATTCATGCAGATGGCATATGAATTAAAATAAATTAATATTTTATTGATTATTATATATTACGAGGAATAGTTCGCATAAAATTTAAAAAGTAATAATGATAATGTCGTTCAGCAAATTCTGTCTGTGTTTGTTTAAAATATCACGTCAGCTGATATTTGGGCTTGACGAATTTTTCATTTTTCACTCTTTTCATTTTTCACTCTTTCATGCTTTGAATAGATCCGTTACATCCACTATTTGTAAAAGGGGAATATTTTCCCGAAATATATAATGGGTATTGCCACAGACCACGCAAGTAAGACGCTTGTACTGCATAAAATTGAATAAATATATGTGTATATACTTATTGATTTGTAAATTGTCACCTGTTTTCGTCTTTCCTCATCAACACCGACTACATCTCATTCCTTGCATTGTGATAGCCTTCTAAATCTCTTCTACATACCTATCCCATACAATGCTACAAGCAAACTACATATCATATATATATATATATATATATATATATATATATATATATATATATATATATATATATAGTGCCAGCAAAAAGAAAGTCCGCACTTGTAATTTTTTTCAAAAATTGCAAATTTAAGCTAAATTTAATGTAACTATTTAAACAACCTATACATCATTTGATTCGTCTTTTATTCCTCTATAATTTTACCTGTTCATATTTGACTTTTAATTTAAATATTCTAGTGTTCACGTCGATTTAAAAAGATAGCTTCAAATTGAGGAGGCAAAAAGAATGTCAACAGCAACAGTTTCGCTTAAAACCAGATTAAATTATCATCCCTAAATCAGTTTAAAATATCCACCAACAGGCAACAAAGCATCTCTAATCGTAATTTTTATTGTTCCAGATTATACAACGTAACATTTAGTCCATATGCCACGACTTTCTCTTAGTGATCGCCAAGAGCTCATTACTCTCCACATTTCTGGTTTATCCAATCTAGAAATCGGCCGCAGATTGAAATGTGATGAGAAAATGGTGCAAAAGCACTAAAACACCGGGAATATTCGTGATGCCCCTAAATCTCGTCGTACTATTAGGGAAGACAATGCTATCAGATTCGCAGCCTAAGAAACAGATTTGAAACGGCTCCCCAAATCCAACAACAGTCCAATCTTGTTAAAAAGTGCTCTCTTTCTACTCTCAAGAACAGATGAAAGGAATTTAATTTGCGAGGATATGTTGCAAGACGCAAACCAATGATTTCTGTAAAGAACAGAAAGCGCCGTCTGGACGTCGTCGGATGCAATGAAGATCATGACTCTTCATATTGGTCAAAAGTGACTTTTAGCGACGAAATCAAATTCAATAGGCTAGGCAGTGATGGTAAGCAGTGCATCAATCGGAGGAAAGACGAAGAGACGAAGAATTTAATCCTAGGTGCTCAGTTTCAACGCTGCAAGGTAATGGAGGTTCAGCTTTTGTGTGGGGCATTATTAGTACCAATGGTCCAGGGCCTATCGTTCGCTTGCAAGGTCGAATTAATTCAACCAAGTACATTAATATGTTGACTGAGCGTTTTCTACCCTACATTGGTCGGAACTTGGTTGATAATCACATCTTCATGCAGGATAATGCTCCCATTCACACAGCTAGCAATGTCAAGAGGTTCCCGGAAGAGCATGATATTCCGTGTTATGATAGAATTTCAAATTTGGAAGAACTTTGGACAAAAATTTAAGAAAAGTGGGATGCCCATTCCCCGGAGTATTGCTGCAAGGAATTCCCAAAAGATTGCAGACTACTCAATTGCAGAAGGGCTATGCTACTAAATGTTAACAAGTTCTTTGTGTTCTTGATGTATTTGTGTTGCATTAATGCCCTAAAGTTACATTTAAATAACAATTTTCCATTGTGCAGACTTTCTTTTTGCATCCTCAATTTGAAGTTATTTTTTCAAATTGAAGTAAACACTAGAATATTTCAGTTAAAAGTCAAATATGAACAGGTAAAACTATAGAAGAATAAAAGGCGAATCAAATGATGTATAGGTTGTTTAAATAGTTACATTAAATTTAGCTTAAATTGTGTGGACTTTCCTTTTTCCGCCTGTGTACATATATATAAATATATATATATAAATATACATATATATATATAAATATACATATATATATATATAAATATACATATATATATATAAATATACATATATATATATACATATATATATATAAATATACATATATATATATAAATATACAGATATATATATATTTTCTTGAAAAAGGATTTCGGCCTCAACAGAAATATGTTCAACAAAATGTTTAACCATAAAATTTACCAAAAACTATTAATATTAAACTATAAAAAGAAAGATACTAGAATTTAAGCAAAAAATATTTTATTTCAACTCAATCAGATGTGCCTTATGCACTAATAAAAATGCAATTGGCATTTTGTTGAACTTTTTAAGATTTTAAATATTTATAAATTTTCTCATTATAAAAAACGATTATTATATTGATTATAATTTTTTGACAGAAGAAATAAAATGAATATAAAACATTAGAAGAACAATGCAAAATTATCCAATTATATCAATAAATATTAGTAAATTGTGTAAATAAATCTTGAAAAAAAATGATTATTTAGTAAATTGATTTTAATTTATTGTTCATTTAAAAAAATATTCAAATATTTTAAATCACTTAATTGTCAGCACATTTTTTCATTATCAAAAAAGATTATTGGATTATTTTTAATTTGCAAAATAAAAACCGGCAATGAAAAAATCGTAAATCAGCAAAAATTAATAAATTGTTTCATTATAAAAAAAATATTTATATACTACAGATATAATCTATGTTTAATTAATTTTAATCAAGTAAAACAAATGTTTTCTTATCAATAGCATTGAAATAAAACAATCGTTTTTATTATGATAAAATGTAATGAATTCGCTGATTCTGGATGTTTTAACTGTACTTCTATCTTTCCAAATTAAAATTAATCTAATAAATGTATTATTATGACAAACTTTATTGATAATTTAGTGACTTTAGATTTATCTTATGATTTAAAAATTTGTCTTCTAATGTTTTTTATGCAATTCATTTTATTTCTTCTGTCAAAAAATTATAATCAATATAATAATCGTTTTTTATAATGAGAAAATTTATAAATATTTAAAATCTTAAAAAGTTCAACAAAATGCCAATTGCATTTTTATTAGTGCATAAGGCACATCTGATTGAGTTGAAATAAAATATTTTTTGCTTAAATTCTAGTATCTTTCTTTTTATAGTTTAATATTAATAGTTTTTGGTAAATTTTATGGTTAAACATTTTGTTGAACATATTTCTGTTGAGGCCGAAATCCTTTTTCAAGAAAATACCTAACTTTTTAAAATTCTATTCATCAACAACGTAAGCAACAATAAAAATAATAGAATTATATTTATTAATTAATAGAACATGCTAATGATCACAGGAAAAGTATTACATAAAAAAAATTTACAGAAATTTGTTTTAAATTCTGAATTTAAGTGATTCATAAAAGTGCTATCGTTCGCCTGCAGGGATACAGTTATAGCCCCATACCACGCTGATTGGGAGGTTAGCACTCAAGTTTTTGCTATTTCGATTGGATATATGGTCTGATTTTTCTCAATTATTTGTTTCTTTTATATTTTTCAAAAGAAATGCCAATATTGATGGACGACATTTTGGAATGAAAATTAAAATTATATGAAATATTGGTGTCACTGATAATATTTCACTTGTTATTATTCTAAATAATGCTAGTAAAATGTCCAAATCGACTTTCATAAAAGTGAAGAATATCTGGTTTTACAATGAAATTTCTGCAAAAAAAATTTATTGAAATATATAATTTCGGAATTAATTCATTGAGGATCGTAATTTTAAAATAAAAATCTATTTGTTTGAACACACACATATTCCATTGCAGTAGAAAAATTCTATTTCTAGTGGCTTTTTGCAAATGCTCAGTATTTTGTTGACAATATTTGCGAATTGAAGAGTCAGTTTTGAGATAAATTTTGAATTGCTTGAGTGTAAATAAAATTGTTGTTTTTTTAACTCTAGTATCTTCCTTTTTAGAGTGTAATACTGATCAATAGTTTTCAGTAAAATAATTTTCCGGTTAAAATTTTATATTACATTTATCTCTTGAAGCAGAAATCGTGTCTCCAGTTTAGTTATGATTCATAACAGTGCTATTGTTCGCCTGCAGAGTAACAGTTACAGCCCCATGCCATGCCTAGGTGATGGTTGAATTTTAAAAGCGAAAACCACCACTATTTATTTCTATTGAATGTATGACCTTGTTTTTATCAAATGTTTGCTTCCTTTATATTTTTTCAAAAAAAATGCCAACAATATTGGACATTTTGGAAGGAAAATTGACATTATTAGAAAAGTTAGTGTCACTGACAATATTCCACTTAATATTATTTCTAACAATGCAAGTATAATGCCCAAAATCGACTCTATTCAAAGTGTGCAGAATAGCTGTTTTTACTTTGAAATTTGCTCCAAAAATATTTTGTTTTTTTGTACTGAAATTCATAATTTCAGCATTAATTCGCCGAGGATTATAATTTTCAAACATAAATCTATTTATTTGAACACACAAATATTTCATCGCAGTAGGAAACGTTCTAGTGACATTTTCCAAGTGCTCAGTATTTTGCTGACATTTGATACAATGTTTGAGCACTGAAGCATCAGTTTTGAGCAAACTTTTAAATTGCTGTCGACCATCAGTAGGATGAAGTTGAATAACTAATCTCTGTGGTATTCCAGCAATCTGCAAGGTTTGGAACCCACAGCCAACTTTAAAGGTGCAATTACATTCACTATCTTGTAGTCTTTGGCAGTTTTGTTTGTGTATTCTAAGACATTTCATCACTTTACTTTCTTCAAAAGTGAATAATTGTTTGGCACTGTCAGGGCACTTGTTTATCAAAAATTCCCAAAATGCAATAGCACATTCTTGTTGGCCACTATTAAAAACGCCTCCGATTGATTCTCTAAGATCAGCAACACTGTGAGTGCCAGGGACAAGCAATCTTTTTAATTGCTGAATTGGCAAATCAATGTTTGGAATGCTTTTAATGATGTTAGACAACAAAGGAAGGTGGTAAATTGTCTGAACAATACTGTTAGCAAAACAAGCATTTCTTTCATTGATCAATTTGAGGTCCAAATTATTTTGAGAAATTGAATTGTCTATTTTCAGCCATTTTCTATTTGGACTATTATGTTTTTGCTTCAAATCATGATCTATAACGACTGTTTTTTTTTGTTTATAAGTCTGTTTGTACAATGACAAACTTTGAGGCATAACAGAACAAGGAGGAAGCGGTGGCAAATCAACCCTGTCTTTTTTGGCCCTCAATCTATTATATTCAGTCCATGCACTTTTGTTACACATGGTCAATTTATGAGGGTCAAGGTCAATCAAATAGACATTGCACAGCTTTCTAGCACGTGACAAAGCTACATAGGCCATTCCATCTGAAAAGACATCAGATCCCAAGTCAACAATGATACCATCGACTGAAACACCTTGGGTTTTGTGGACAGTTAAAGCATAGCTGAGTGACAAAGGTATTTGAGATCTAGTCACAAAGAGTCCAGGAGAAAGTTCATAGTCAGCTTGCACAAATTCAACATTGACTGCATATGATCAAATTTTACAGTCACAGCAACAACTTTGCCATCTTTCATTTGTATTTCAGTGACTGTACCCATTGTACCATTGCAAAGTCCTTTTTCAATATCAATATTTCGACGCAACATGCATCTAGCACCAATTCCAATTTTAAGCACAGTTTCAAGTCCAGCTGTGTCAGAAATCTTTTTAAGTTTAGAAGTTTTTGGTGTCTGTTTTGATTTTTTTTTTTGTTACGGTTTTTTGTCTTAAGTTGGAATCAGTTGCTGAAATTTCAATGATATGAATATTATTTTTTTTCAACATTTTATAATTCACTTCCTCAGCAGATTCATTTGTGGGTACAATGCAAATAATATGCATTTTCTTTTGCAAATTTTGCAAAAGATCAGTAACTTGATCAATATTTGCTTTTTGTTTAGGATTGATTCGATGCCTTTTCAAGATCTCAATATCCTAATCAGTTGGTGACCCAAGTCTTATTCTGTTAAGAATATTAACAAAGTTTTCATTGTCATCTTTTTGTCGCACATTTAGGGTCAATTCATCATAATCGAAATATGACCACAAATTTATACCAGCAATTCCCAAATTTGATTTTCTAGCATCTTGAATAGATATTTTGGAAAATACAGGTTTTTCATTAACAGGTGGAAGCTGAAATAAATCACCAAATGCAACAATTGACATGTTTGCAAATGGATACACTTGTTTCCTAATATCACCAAAAACATCTTGCAAACGTTGGTGAATAAATGCTAATTGCAAGTGACTAACCATGCTTATTTCATCAATAATGAATAATCTCGCATATCCAAGCATGGTTCTCAAACTTTTTATTTTATCCTTTGATAATGGTTCATATTTAGGTGTAGAACCATGCTGCACATTTAGTTGAAAGACTCTATGGCATGTAGATCCTTTCAAAATGTAAGCACTGACACCAGTAGGAGCACAAATAACTACACTGGGTCCATTGATGGCAGGATATGTGAGAGTAATTTTATCTGCCAGTGCATTGATCAGAAAAGATTTGCCCACATCCACAAAACCATTAATAAATTTGAGAATTTGTGGACAATCGTCACAATTGCACCTGTGAATAGGGTTTTCCTCATTCCAATGAAGATTTTGTTGCTCAAGTTTGGAAATAATTTCATTATAAATTTCTTTTTGAATGAAATTCAATTTTTGCTCATTTTCTAAAACTTGAACTTCAGTGACATGTCTGATTTGAGGCATATTCAAATCAGCTTCATTTTTATCTGCCTCTTTAGCCATATTAGGATCGCAATCAATTTGATCATCATCAGCGTTATTTTCATTTTCATAATTTTTAGATTTTTGCTCTATTTTTTTGCTTATTTCAATAGCATCTTTAATTTTTTTCTTAATACTTTCATAATTTGTCATTTCAGACAAATATGGAGCATTTTGATGTAATGATTGCTCATATGATTTACAGATTACAAATTGGCATATTTTGTTGTAACATAAACCTCAGTGTGAAATTCATTTTCATTTGAAAAGGATTCATTGTAAAGGTCAGAAATAGTAGCATCCCTGCTAACCTGGTAAATTAACTCACTATATATTGACCAGTCCCCTTCAAGTATTGCGATGTCATATTTGTTAAGCCATGTTCCAATCGACAATAATCGATATATTTTTCTGATCACTGTTCTCAGGTGTTGCGAGTGTGGTGACAAGAGTTTCAGCAGGGCCAGCTTGTCCGTGCAATCACTTTGGCCACAGCAATAAATTCTATCAGAATGCATACCTTTGCAACTTTGGAAACTATCCAATTTCTTCCTCATTTGAGCAATTGTCAAATTCGGACTCAAATCAGACAAATTGTTATGCAATCTTTTAGCATATTCCAATTTCTGAGCTGAGTCTGGACAGCCATCTTCGATTCTACACAGACGAGTCATTGATATTCTGTAGTCACTGTTATTAATTTGATTTTCATTGTGTCGATGAAAATTAGCATCTTTGCTTGACATTTCGAATTTGCAAGTAAATTTAGATGCTGTTTTTCTATGTTTATTTTTATATTTGTTATAATATGCTTTTGCACAAATTTTTTCTCTATTTTTTTTATAATACTGGGCCATTTTCGCATGCATTTTTTCTCTATTTTTATTGAAATAATTTTTATTTGACTCTTTTTGCTTTTTTTTATAAGTATCATTATTTACCGCTTTGAGTTTTTTTTTTATAATTCTGAACTCTTTGTTTTATTTTATCTTTATTTTTTCAATAATATTCAGCTTTTCTAGCTTTTTCAGCAATTTTATCATATACTTTTTTATTGCCATCATTCATAATATATTCTTGACAGGCCACAAAATCACCGAAATACCACATTTACTCCAGGGGGGGTACTACGTAAGTCCCAGGAGTCCTACGTAAGTCCCTTATAGTAAAAATGTTGGTGCTCATGCACTAATTGTAACACGCTATTATTTTCTTAATAATATAAAAGAAAGTAAGAATTTTATTGACACAGTATTTGTAAACAAACAACAACAAAAAAAAATAGTACGCTTACGTGTTGAAAATAATGCAAGAAAATGTTACATGTAATATTTTACACAAATACTGAACAGTAGCCCTCCCCTCTCTGTCTGTCTGTCTGTCTCTCTCCCTCTCTCTCTGTGTTGCTGTTATTATGGTAGTACGAATAGTGGTTTGTTTACGTTGTAGTGGAAAATATATCTTGCATTATTTACAAAAAGTTGTAAATAATGCAAGAAAATGTTACAGCCAGTTACAAAATTAAAAATGATAATAATATATTCATAATATATTCTTGACAGGCCACAAAATCACCGCAATACCACATTCACTCCAGGGGGGGGGGTCCTACGTAAGTCCCAGGAGTCCTACGTAAGTCCCTTATAGTAAAAATGTTGGTGCGCATGCACTAATTGTAACACGCTATTATTTTCTTAATAATATAAAAGAAAGTAAGAATTTTATTGACACAGTATTTGTAAACAAACCACAACAAAAAAAAAAATAGTACGCTTACGTGTTGAAAATAATGCAAGAAAATGTTACATGTAATATTTTACACAAATACTGAACAGTAGCCCTCCCCTATCTGTCTGTCTGTCTGTCTGTCTGTCTGTCTCTCTCTCTCTCTCTCCCCCTCTCTCTCTGTGTTGCTGTTATTATGGTAGTATGAATAGTGGTTTGTTTACGTTGTCGTGGAAAACTCTGATGAAACTAAAATCCGGCAATTTTTATTTTTTTAATAACGGTATTAGTATCAAAATATCTGAAAATGATATCTTAAACTAAACAGAAGAATGTCAAGGTAATTATTGTACTATTTCAGAAAATGTTCAATAAGTATGTCTCAAGTAAATTAATTTTTTATTTTTTCTACCGGTACCCTGCGCTGGATTACACAATAGTAGTCTCTAAGTAACATTTTGTTTGTCAGTTACTTGCGAGACTAATAAATATACAGATATACATAAATATACATATATATATATGTATATATATAAATATACATAAATATATAAATATACAGGTATACATAAATACACATATGTATATATATATATATATATATATATATATATAAATATACATAAATATATAAATTTACAGATATATACGAATATATATATAATGTAATTAATGTTTATTTCATAAATATTGTTTATTTATACAATGTATACTGTTCTAATTTAATGCCCGTTAAATACAAATAAAGCTCAATTGATCTATTTCATAGTGGCAGAATATATATAGTAAACAATTTTGCTGAAATTCAAATACTCACATTTTTTATAATAAACAAATGATATAATATATAATATATTATATTATAGTGTAATAAGCGAAAGTTATTAAAAAATGCGAGTCTTTGAATTTCAATAACATTTTGTACTATCTCTCTTTCTCTCTACACACACGCACACACATATGTATATATATGTGCGTGTGTGTGTTTATTTATATATATATAATATATATTAATTATATATATTATATTAATTATATTAATTATATATATATTATATATTATATATATACTATATATATATTATATACATTATATATTATATATATTATATATATTATATATATATTATAGATATATTATATATATATAGATTATATATTATATATCTATATCATATATATATTATATATATATTTATATAGAAATATATTTTTCTTATTATATATCAATCCTTATATAAGAAGCTCAATGTGAAATATATATATTAATTAACGTTAATATATATATATATATATATATATATATATATATATATATATATATCTTATGTGCTGTGTGGTCTGCAGATCAAGTAGGGGTCTAAATCATTACATTAATGTCCACAGTGAGGCAGTACCAGTGGCTGTCCCTCCACCTCAGCATGAGTGCGATTTCTGCAACGAACTGTAAAAGCAAAGCCGGTCTGAAGAGTCACCTTCGTTTATACACACACACACACACACACACACACACACACACACACACACACATATATATATATATATATATATATATATAGTAGGTTATAAAATATTTATGACAATTAAGCTACACAGAATATTCCGCGCTTAAGCCTGATGTATCCTAGCGTGAACGAAACGCGGAATATTCTGTGTAGCTTAATTGTCCTATATATTTTATAATTTACTACCTAGCTCTATATACGTATTAAGCACTGTTAAAGTAAATACTTAACATTAGCGCATAAGTTCATACGTTTATATATTAATTCATGTGATTAAATTAAGTAATCATATATATATATATATATATATATATATATATATATATATATATATATATATATATATTGTTTAGACTCAAAATCGGCGGAGGACTTTGGTAGAGTCTGCAAAGTATCAATTCTTTCAACTTTGACCTCTTGGCAACCAAGTCTTCGCTCCAAAACTGATTAAAAAACTTGCTGTATGTCTGAATACACTTTTGTTAAATTTAAAATATTTAGACGCAAAATTGCGCTGAATAGTTTGCTAGAGACCGCAAAGGTCAAATCTTCTTAACTTTGACGACTTGGCAGCCAAAATTTCATGCAAAAATCGATTAAAATGCTTGCCCTATATCTAAATACACTTTATGTAAAAATTTCAAATGTTTAGACTAAAAATTGGTTAAGATCTCCAAATTTTTAAAACTTTCACCCCAATTTTGACCACTTATCATTTATTGTTTTGGGCTTAAATCAAGTTAAAACGTTTGATCCATGTCCAAGGAACCTATATTTAAATTTCAAGTGTTTAGATCCAAAATTAGCGGAGGAGTTTGGTAGAGTTTTCAAAAGTCAAATCGTTTAAATTTGACTCCTTGACAGCCAAATTTCTGTCCGAAAACCGATTAAAAAGATTTTCCCAAATTTACATACGTCTTATGTCAAATTTCAAGTCTGTAGACTGAAAATTGACAGAGTAATTTGGTAGGGAAATGTGCACACACAGACAGACACAGACAATTTCACTTTTATAGATATAGTAGCAATTCAGCCCGGCTTTGCTGGGGCCCTATGTACTGTTCATAACTATGTGCATATGTATATATTAAAAAGTGTGCAAATGTACGGTAATGTCTTTCTATATAATAGACTTCTTTAACTACCATAGTGAAAAGTTGGTGCGGATCGCAGAGGTCAATCTTTTTTTAAAACTTTGACCCTAATTTTGACCCCTTAACATTTATTGTTTGGGGCTCAAATCAAATAAAATTGTTTAACTCATGTCCAAGTAACCTACATCTACAATTTCAAGTGTTTAGACCCAAAATTGGCGGAGGAGTTTGGTAGAGTCTGCAAAGGTCAACTCTTTCAACCTTGACCTCTTGTCAGCTCAGCGAAACATTCGCCCAAAAACTGATTAAAAAGCTTGTTGTATGTCTGAATACCCTTTATGTAAAATTTCAAATGTTTAGACCCAAAATTGGCTGAATAGCTTGCTAGAGACCGCAAAGTTAAAATCTTTTGAACTTTGACCCCTTAAAAGCCAAATTTTCGGCCAAAACCCGATTAAAAAGCTTGCCCTATGTTTGAACACACTTTATGTAAAATTTCAAATGTTTAAACCAAAAATTGGCTGACTTATTTGTTAGAGGGCGCAGAGGTCATTTTTTTTTTAAACTTTGACACCAATTTTGACCCCTTAACATTTACTGTTTTGGGCTCAAATCAAAATATTAAGTTAGATCCAAGTAAACTATATCTAAAATTTCAAGTGTTTAGACCAAACATTTGCCGGAGGAGGTTGGTAGAGTTCTTAAAGGTCAAATCGTTGAACTTGGACCTCTTAACAACAAAATTTTTGGCTGAAACACAATTAAAAAGATTTTCCCAAATCTCAATAACCCGTATGTCAAAAATACCCCGTATGTCAAAAGTCTGTAGACCGAAAATTGACAAAGTTATTGTGTAAGGAAGTGCACACACACACACACACGCACACACACACACACACACACCACACAAATTTTCACTTTTATAATGCTCGGACCCTATGTACTGTTCATAACTTGCCCTTCGTGTGAATACACTTTATGTAAGATTTCAACCAAAATTATCTGAGTAATATCGGAGCGACCGAAGAGATAAAGTTTTTAAACTTTGACCCCAATTTTGACCATTTAACATTTATTATTTTGACTTCAAATCAAAATAAAATGTTTTACCCATGTCCAAGTTACTTATGTCTAAAATTTCAAATGTTTAGACCCAAAATGGCGGATAAATTTGGTAGAATCTGCAAAGATCAACTCTTTCAACTTTGACTTATTGGCAGCCAAATTTTCGGCCAAAATTGATTAAAATGCTTGCCGGATATTTCAATACCCGTTATGTATGAATTTCAAATGTTTAGATGTAAAATTGGCTGATTAGTTTGCTAGACACCGCAAAGGCAACATATTTGAACTTTGACCGCTTGGTAGCTCAAATTTTCGACCCAAACCGATTAAAAAGCTTGCCCTTTATGTAAAATTTCAAATGTTTAGACGAGAAATTGGCTGAGTAATTGGGTAGAGACCGCAGAGGTCAAATTAAAAAAAAATTTAACCCCAATTTTGACCCCTTATCATTTATTGTGTTGGGCTCGGATCAAATTATTAAAGTTAGATCTATGTCCAACTGACCTACATTTCAAATTTCAAGTGTTTAGACCCAAAATTAGCGGAGGAGTTTGATAGAGTTTTCAAAGGTTAAATCGTTGAACTTTTACTCCTTGACAGTCAAATTTCTGCCCGAAAACCGATTAAAAAGATTTTCCCAAAACTCAATACCCCTTATGTCAAATCTCGAGTCTGTAGACTGAAAATTGACAGAGTTATTTGTTAGGGAAATGTGCACACACAGACACACACACACACACGCACAGATATTTTCATTTTTATAGATATATAGATATAGATTAATAATATATGAAGAAAACAAGGCACTTGTGAACTACTGCGAAGGTACAATTTTTGGGGGTTTCAATAGGAGAGAAAGGGTGAGACAGCATAAATCGGGGAGTAGAAAAGTCTATGCTGTATTTATAATATTTATTTTATTTTATTAGTTTCTTATATTTATTTTAATTCAATATATGTGTAACAAAACTTTCTCAACAACTAAAAACAGGGATGCAAGATGGAGAGTTAGAACTGGCTCATATGGTAAAATTACTAAGCAGACCAAGCATAGATATCAGCCGTATATGTGAAACTCTAATTATAAAGAAAACAAAAATTATTCAATGAATCCTTTAATTTTCAACGGTTAAAGGGAGACCATCCCATCAAACTGTATTAAAATTACCCTCTCCTTATTAGCCAATTTTCTTTCGCACATACGAAACCACACCGAAGAAAACAAAAACAACTTCAAGAATACGAAACGATTTAAAGAGCCAATGACTTTTCTCCTTTCTTTTCCAAGATGGCTGGCGAAGGTCGGAGGCTATACTAACCGAAACGTAGCACAAATAACACTAAAAATGAGGGCATCAGTCCGATCAAAATACAAAAAAAAAAAAAAAAAATACACGCATTCGAAAATTTCAGAATTTTTGTTTGTTACAAAAAAATAATTTGTGTTTAAAAAGAACTGTATTTTATGTCACAGTTTTCTGAAATCTATTAAAAAAAACACGCATTTATTGTTGTGAGATTTTCGAATCGATTATGAAATTGCATTTGTCTGCCCCTGCTATGCACTCTCCAAATGTTCCAACTGAAAACCAAACTAGTTGTAGCTTCGCGCTAGCGCACTAGTGCCGAAATCAATAACATAAAACCACTTTTGATACTTATACCAAATTTTTTCGCACATTTTCCTCTGACGACGACCTTTAATAATTATCCCATGTAAAACGTCGTGGCTTTGCCATAGGTGAGGAGTCAATGACACCTGCTTCTTTAAAGAATGCGTTTGCTCATCTGTGCCGTCTGCTTTTTTTTATTGTTTCGATCTCTGCGTATAAATTTCATTTGTGTACATAAAATTCCACTGCGCTCCGAACATCTCTCAAATAAAATTGACCGGAGAAACAAACAAAATAAGATTTAAAGCCCACGGCCAATATCAGGGTATGAGGGGGGCGGGGCAATTCTTTGGGATCTTTTTTTCTTTTTCGTCATTTTTATGGTACCGTTTATTCGCCGGCCGAAAAGGATTGTTCAGTAAAACGGCCCGTGGGTCGCGCACACAAAAAGGCCCCTCGGCTTTTGTTTTCTGGGTTTAACAGATTTACGCCCTTTTTCGGCTACTTCACACGGGCATAAAATTCAGGCGTAAAACTCCTAATCTACAAGACGCGAAAATATAAAAGCGGCGTTAAACTGTTATAAAACAAACAAATAAAACAATTTAACGATAAAAACTGTCAAACCAGCTGTAAAATTTTCTAAAAGAAAGCCACGTCTCTTTCATCGTAAATAGACGCGGCCTTAAAAAACAAATTTTACTGTATATAATAAGGCTTGACGCTTGCGTAGATTAGTGATGGTTTAAACCAGGGTTCCCAACTAAGGGTGCTCGCATCCCTTGGAGATGCAAGACGATATAGCAGGGTGTGTGAAAAAAGTTTACATGAAAAAAATAGGGTATTAACTAGTGATGGGATAGGTGTATCATAATTTTGGGGGAATTTTTGACACCCCTAACACAAAACTGCGAATAAAATATTTAAAAAAAACTCGTAATTTCTCTTTTTAAAGTGGGTTGTTTATTTTCTTTATGGAGTATACTTCCAAAATAAACTATTGAAGTTGTTTAAAAAATAATAGAAATATTATTTTTTATTTAAAAAAAAAACAGTGTTTACAAAGTGTCTGCGCGCGTTCATACAGCCATTTTTTAACGTAATGAAATCAATTGAATTTTACGAGTTAAGTTTTTTCAATTTTTAAACTTTAAAAATCTATCAAAATTTTTCTATTCGTTCAATTTTTAAGATATTTTCAAGTTCAATGTGAAATTTTATGCTCTTTCCTATAAACTGAATATAATATTCTAGACATGCGTTTTGTTTTAAATCCCCCCCCATTTTGAAATTTCTATTAAAATGAGAATAATTAATTTTCTCACCTCAAATTTATATATCACAAATTGAAGATAAAAGATCAATAAATAAAATAAGCTAATATAAAACAAACAAAGAACAGTTATTTGCAAATTTACCAGTAAAGTCAAAAGTTTAAAACCTTTTTAAAAAAAAAAAAACACGTTGATATTTTTTTAAAGTTAAACTTCACATTTTGAAAATATCGTCCTGTACAAATTGGAAACCTACATTATTTTTTTCTGTTTCATTCAATGTTTTCTTTTTTTTTAGATTTTGGAAAAAAATTCATTGTAAAAAGAAGAAATAAAATATTTTAAATAAAAAACTACTATAATTCTTTAAGAGAATTAAAAAATGGAAAATTTGTCGGCGTTTTTTTTTTTTTAAGTAAAATTTGATGAGTGTAATGTAATCATTTTTCAAATACGGTGACCTATTCTTGACTAATTTGATTATTGACAGTAACCACATGTCAGAAATTCAAAGAAGAGATAAGACAGATATCAGCACTTCAAATGTTTGTTTCTTTATATAGTTACTACCGGGATATATATTTGGTCTAATGTGCTGTTTTTACGTTTTTGAAATAATTAATTATGGCGCTTTTCAGCCTCCGTATTTGTCAACTGGAAGTCCAAAGTGTAAAACCTTTTTTTTTTAACCACGTTGAATTTTTTTTAAGTGAACCCCTAAAATCTTCTTATATTGTTCAGAAAATTTCGTACAATTACGACAATTTTATCTATTTCATTCAAATTTTTTTTTTAGATATTTAAAAAAAAATTCACTCCATAAAGAAGAAATAAAATATATTAAATCAAAAATTTATGCATTCCTTTAAGAGAATAATAAAAAAAAGAAATCGGTAGACTGTTTTTTTAACGGCGAAAACTGTTAAGTGAAATGGGATAATTTTTCACCTACGGTGGCCCATCTATACTAACTTTCGTTTACAGCACGCAATAGAAAGAGATATTAATTCTGGCGCTTAAAGCCACCGAAGATGTCAACTCGAAAAGAAGCAGGCATTTGTCTCTCTTTATTTCAACTGTGAAAAACATCTGATGTCGCGGTGTTTTTGAATCATTGCTTAAAAAAGTATTTTATTTAAAAAGGACATGGAATATGAAATATAAATATGGATAAATTCTTAACAATGAAGAATGAAAGTACCCATTGATTAGTATTTTTCATAGGTAAGTGATTTTTGGAATATACCATAATATCGTTCATTCATGACCGCGACCTTTATAAATTACCCGCTTCTGTTACATATGGCCCCTTTCTCACATAAGAGATGCTTCTAGTCCCTATTACCTTGAATTCCCACAAGAGCAAGGTCAGAGACAAAATCGGTTTTAGTGTGGGGGAAAAACTCAACTCCTCAAAATAGATACTCTGGATTGAAACAAAATGAAAAATTCCTTCAGACCAAAACAGCGTTTCTCAACCGTGATCCCATGACCTCTTAAGAGGTCCTCGGGCCTTCGATCGGGAAGCCATAAGAGGACGCCGGAAAATGTAATACAAAATGCAGAAACTTGCAATATATAAATAAGGTGACTAGACTCCTATGATCACAACGAAATGAACTAATCTTTGTAAGGCCTTGATGTGACGGTTAGTGGGGTTTAAAACAGGCTTGCCGGACTATCTACTCGAATTGAAGTCTGGAAGACATGAATCAGGGCCGGGTCCACAGACTCGTCTTTTTTTTTTTTTTTTTTTGAGCGAGCATTTGCCAACGACGAGGAAAAATTGCATCACTGGACCTCTCGAAATTCTCTTTTTTGAATTCACATCTTATTTCGACAAAGCACTAATGGAGACCATTTCGACACAGAAGTTCAATTTAGTGAAGGTGAAGCAGAAGAGCTGTCAGATTTAACGGCTTCAAAAACAATGAAGCTGGCCTTCAGTAACAAAGAAGACCCCCCTCCAGCTTCTGGCTGTCTGTTTAGGATGCATATCCACTACTCAGCAAAAAGGTATCCGTAATGCTCATACACAATTCGTTACGACATATCTTTGCTAATATGGATTTTCTGACGTGACGACCATTAAAAACGAAGTTCATAAAATGTCGTGTTTGTTTATTATTTGTTATTTTTTCATGATAGCACAAAAAATGTTAAAATAAAACAATTTTTTGAAATAAATTATTTTCATATGGTTTTGTAATTCGTTTCATGTTTACGACTTCCATTCCATTTTTATCTAATCCGCGTCCACTTCCGGCGTCTTAACTTTGCGTAATGAATTTTTGATTTACAATGAATTATGTGAAAAATGTTCATTCTTTTTTATTTTCCCTGGAAAATAGTGTTTTGACTTTTATGTATCTTTCTTGCGTACGTGAAACCTGATCCTTCAATGTTCTTTGAATCGTTTTTAGCGCTAATACTCGATGGCAGCCTCTTTGTGAACGTCGCTACTTGGCTCGACGTCGATGGCAGTTTTTTCTTTTTACCAACTTTCGTGATGTCAAGTTTGGTTCACTTTCTAAGTTAGTTAAACCTCTGCATCGAATTTAAGAGTATTTTACCGATACCAATCCTTGTACAAATATCAGGCCTTTGAAATCGTCAGCACTCAGTCCATCTAGTTTAAAATCGTCGCAATGTTTGTTGGCTATTGATGCAAGTGTTAAATAGTCCTTGTCATCTTGGTTAAATTTAGGCAGTTCCATCTTCTATGAAATAACGATGTTTTCAGTTGAACAGTTCTATTAGGAGTTTTCCAGTTTCAGGAAAAAGTAAGTCACATATTTCTCGCGGTAAAATGTAATCCATGAATTTGTTGTGTTTTGTGGTTCCTAGTTTTCGAAACAATAAGCGTACATTTTTGGATTCCACCCAATCGGCACAATCAATATTATACAGGTTTTCATATTTTGAAAGCCTTGTCTCCGTGCAAGGCGTAAATGAAAGTGTTTCAGTAGCAGTTTTTTTTTTACATCTTTATTCAATTATTTTGTTGTTGTTGCATTTGGTTTTTCTACAGCTGTGCTATAGTTGATTTTAAGTTTTCCATGGTTTCTTATTTTCTCTCTAAGGAGTGTTAAGAGGAATAAAATGGATATGGCTATTGAGCGGGTAAAAAATTATTTACAATTTTCCACGTAGCCTTTGTTTTTCTTCTTAACGTATATTTTGAAGTCGAACGAAAAATTATCACACTTCTTTCACTTAAAGTTCCCATTAAATCGTATTGTATTCTAGATCACCGAGAGAGGCTCAGTTGTTGAGTCCTAGATATGTAGAAAGATTGTTTGAAATTTGTTTATAAATATCAACGTGAATCGAATAACTTCTGGAACAAAGTTATTTAGTCAGATCAAACAAAAATTGAGCTTTTTCGAAAGAAAGGCTGCAATAACTATGAAATGGTTTAAGGATAATGAGATTAAAAAAAAAAGTTCATTTCCTCTTGTATCAGAAAACACGCTATGTGATATACGTATATCTGTACGTGATGTTGCCAAACTAATCAAAAACCTTGATTCCAGTAAAGCAACTGGCCCTGATGGTATTCCAATCATAGTACTCAAAAAACTTCAACCTGAACTAGCGCCCATACTTACAAAACTGTTTAAACGTTGTCTTAAGGAGAATAGTTTCCCATCTCCCTGGAAAATCTCATCAGTATGCCCTGTATTTAAGAATTCAGGTGATCGCTCATCCCCCTCTCAGTACAGGCCAATAAGTCTCCTGTGCGTCATGAGTAAGTTGCTAGAATCTGTATTAAATACAGAAGTAATCAAACATCTCAACAAAAATAACCTTCTTCGTGACACTCAATATGGTTTCCGTTCTGCTAGATCTACAGCAGATGTCCTTACAGTTATATCGCATAGGATTAGCAAATCTCTCGACGGTGGCAATCTTTCTAGGGCAATTGCTCTTGACATATCTAAAGCCTTTGATAGGGTATGGCATAAAGGTTTACTTCATAAGATCGCTAGCTATGGTATAGCTGGAAAAGTCTTCTCAATTATTAAATCATTTCTTTCTGATAGATTCATAAGAGTAGTAGTTGAGGGGCAAAAATCAGAAGCTCACAATATTAATGCCGGTGTCCCTCAGGGATCCATCCTGGGCCCAACTCTTTTCCTGATCTACATTAATGATCTTCCAAATCATATCCTTACATCATTTGTAGACATTTATGCTGACGACACTACCATTTATGGTACGACATCTAAGACAGTAAACGAGCAAGTTCTCTCCAATTCTCTCTCCTCTGATCTTGAGCACGTAGTACAATGGGGAAAGGAGTGGCTGGTTACTTTTAATGCATCTAAAACCAAGCTTCTCTCTTTACATCATCAACATTCTAATCCACATTTGTCATCAATTGAAATGAATGGCTCTCGTCTTCAGGAGGCCTCAAGTTTTGACAAGCTTCTGGGCTTGACCATTACTCCTGATCTTAAATGGAACACGTATATCAAATCTGTTGCCAAGGCCGCTGGAAAAATGGTGGGATCTTTCTATCGATCCAGTAGATATCTCACTGCTGATGCTATTCTCTATCTATATAAGAGCCAGGTACGTCCAAGGATGGAATACTGTTGCCACATCTGGGCAGGAGCTGCTAGAAAGAACTTGTCCTGCCTTGATAGAGTTCAAAATAGACTTCGTAGCCTCGTAGGAGATGTCCTTTTCTCCTCCTTGCAACCTCTATCTCACAGAAGAGATGTTGCGAGTTTGTCTCTGATGTATCGTTATTTTCATGGAAAGTGTTCAACTGAGCTTCAATCTATGGTCCCCCCTCGCCAAACTTTCACAAGAAACACTCGTCTAGCTGTAAACACTATCAATAATTTCCCCCACTCTTTATCTGTGCCTAAACCTAAACGTAGATTCCATGAACAAAGCTTCTTTCTTAGAACTGCACGCCTGTGGAATTGTCTTCCGTTTTCCTGCTTTCCGGCTGACTACAATATGGTTTTGTTCAAGTCTAAAGTAAATAAGTTCTTGATGAGCCGTTCCATATAAGTTATTAAATTTACCAAATTTTCATTACTAATGATTACTATATTGACCAACTTCTACTGTACACTCTTTAACCCTTATCCTTGAGTGGCCTCTGGGCCTTGATAATGTGGTGATGCCTTTGTAAAAAAAAAAAAAAAAAAAAAAAAAATCTCATCCCAACATTTAATTTTTTCTTGAAGAGAAAACACACAATAAAATGAAAACCAAGAAGCCACATTTTATTTTAACAAAAAAATCAACTCACTGATTTTTCATTTACAACCCGTTCAATAATTATATTATCTTAGTTTTTGTTTGTGGCGAAAATTGTGGGCACACAGGCTTACCTCTTAAACGGCCTCGGTGTGCGCTTTGCCGACGCTGCGTCATGTTACTGAAAAGGGTTTAAGATGGCGCCTGCGGCCTTATATAACAATGCAATCTCGCAGAATCTCGTGTGCTCTTGCGCACATATGCAAATCTCGTGTGCTCTTGCGCACATATGCAAATATACAAATTTGGAGGACTCTGTCTTTTATAAACAGGCCACTGGAGCAGATGGGACAGACGTGAAAACGAGCTAATTCTACCCTTTGCGACCAAGGCCGCCAACCCCCAATATTTCCTCCTGTATCAGAAAACACGCTATGTGATATACGTATATCTGTACGTGATGTTGCCAAGCTAATCAAAAACCTTGATTCTAGTAAAGCAACTGGCCCTGACGGTATTCCAATTATAGTACTCAAAAAACTTCAACCTGAACTAGCGCCCATACTTACAAAACTGTTTAAACGTTGTCTTAAGAAGAATAGTTTCCCATCTCCCTGGAAAATTTCATCAGTATGCCCTGTATTTAAGAATTCAGGTGATCGCTCATCCCCCTCTCAGTACAGGCCAATAAGTCTCCTGTGCGTCATGAGTAAGTTGTTAGAATCTGTGTTAACTACAGAAGTAATCAACCATCTCAACAAAATAACCTTCTTAGTGACACTCAATATGGTTTCCGTTCTGCTAGATATACAGCAGATGTGCTTACAGTTATATCTCATAGGATTAGCGAATCTCTCGACGGAAGCCACATTTCTAAGGCAATTGCTCTTGACATATCTAAGGCCTTTGATAGGGTATGGCATAAAGGTTTACTTCATAAGATCTCTAGCTATGGTATAGCTGGAAATGTCTTCTCAATTATTAAATCATTTCTTTCTGATTGGTTCATAAGAGTAGTAGTTGAGGGGCAAAAATCAGAAGCTCACAGTATTAATGCCGGTGTCCCTCAGGGGTCCATCCTGGACCGAACTCTTTTCCTGATCTACATTAATGATCTTCCAAATCACATCCTTACATCATTCGTAGACATTTATGCTGACGACACTACCATTTATGGTACCACATCTAAGACAGTAAACGACCAAGTTCTCTCCAATTCTCTCTCCTCTGATCTTGAGCACGTAGCACAATGGGGAAAGGAGTGGCTGGTTACTTTTAATGCATCTAAAACCAAGCTTCTCTCTTTACATCATCAACATTCTGATCCACATCTAGCATCAATTGAAATGAATGGCTCTCGTCTTCAGGAGGCCTCAAGTTTTGACAAGCTTCTGGGCTTGACCTTTACTCCTGATCTTAAATGGAACACGTACATCAAATCTGTTGCCAAGGCCGCTGGAAAAATGGTGGGATCTTTCTATCAATCCGGTAAATATCTCACTGCTGATGCTATTCTCTATCTATATAAGAGCCAGGTACGTCCAAGGATGGAATATTGTTGCCACATCTGAGCAGGAGCTGCTAGAAAGGACTTGTCCTGCCTTGATAGAGTTCAAAATAGACTTCGTAGCCTCGTAGGAGATGTCCTTTTCTCTTCCTTGCAACCTCTATCTCAGAGAAGATATGTTGCGAGTTTCTCTCTGATGTATCGTTATTTTCATGGAAGGTGTTCAACTGAACTTCAATCTATGGTTCCCCCTCGCCAAACTTTCACAAGAAACACTCGTCTAGCTGTACACACTATCAATAATTCGCCACACTCTTTATCTGTGCCTAAATCTAAACGTAGATTCCATGAACAAAGCTTCTTTTTTAGAACTGCACGCCTGTGGAATTGTTATATAGTTATTATTATTATTATTAGACGATACCACTTGTGCGCGTATGTTACGTGAGTTCTTATTAGTAATGATATGAGTCTTAGTGAGAGTTCTTGTCTTATTACATATGATGTTGTATCTTAGAGAGAGATGTGTATGTAATGACATTTTATAACACAGACATATAATAACAATACAATTTACCTTTTTGTAGAAATCACAAACACAAAGATGAGCTTTATCCAAAACACATGGTGAATTTATTTAATACGACCGGTCGGGATTTCCTCATTAAGAACTCAAAGTTTCACATCTTAGTTTCTGAAGTGACGTCTCGCTTCAGACGTCCGCCTGTCTCTGTCTCCCCTGACTGTCTCTCTGACTGTCTCTCTGACTGTCTCTGACTCTCTCTCTGACTGTCTCTGACTCTCACCTACTATATTGAGAAATCCATGCATCCCGGCCACGTGAGCAAAATTTACGTGTTTCAACATGCGCGACTTTGCACGTTTTCGACATTGATTTCCCAATAACCTATTTTTCTTGTGTTGTTTCCACAAAGGAATTTAACCTACATATCTAATTTATTTAACCATATTTTATTATCCACATTCTTTTAACAATTGAATAGTTTATTTATTATTTATTTCATCCGAATTAACAATTTACTGGACATTCCATTTAAACCTATTGTTCTTTAAAACTTATGTCCAGGGTTCGATTTCTGCTTTCTCTTATTTTCATTTTAACTAATCTCTCTATTTTTATACTTACATGAACAGGGGACAGCCCTTATCATGTAACATCCCTCCCTTCCATATTTCACAAAAAAAATGTATGCATTTTTAACTTTAGTACATTTTTTTATTTTTACATCTACATCTACACAACCACACGGCTAGAAAGATCAGGCTAAAAAAACACACACACAAAAAAAAATCTCTTTCAGTCAGCCCTTCACAGTTGACTTCACAATTATTTATTTTTTTATAAGATCAGGACCTTTCTAATCTTTGTGGCATTTACTTTTTTGGGTGTAGGATATTTACCTATAATACACATCAACTATTTTCCAGCCACCCATATGCCGCAGACTAGAGGTTTTCACCTTTCTCGAAATGGACGACTTCCTTCGTCTCAAAAGTGTTCTGATCTCTCTTTCCGCATGGTTAGTCTTATCAAGTATGGCTTTGTTTTTTTTAATTATTATTCTATAACTATCTCATACGGGACATACCAAAGCTCATATACTTAAATCTTTGTGGTTGGCTTCAGAAGTTTAAGATATACCTTTTTTTCTCTCATACGGATTCACTCGGATTTCCTTGCTTGGATTCTTGAAACTTCGACGAGGATTTAGAAATATCACCCCTAACTAACTAACACGTTTCCTGCGACCAACAACTTAATTGCGCCTAAATTCTATCTAATTGCCCGATTTTTTTTTGTGATTTTTCTTTTCTCTCACCAGGGCTCCCAAGATCCAGCAGATATATCCCACATTCATGCTTCTCTAAAAAAAATACAAGGTTATATCTTTCTTACGTAATCTACGGCATATTTTTGCCTGTCTCTTACTTCATTAAGCTATATGTGATTGCCTCGGGACTACCTCACATCGGTTTACTGGTCCCCTTAAGAATTTTCGTATTCTTTCCAACGCCTGTTTATTAACTAAGCCAAGACTTATTTACTACTTTGCTTGGAGTCGTTTACGTGCAACCAGCTTATTTTAAGCACTTAATTAACTAGGTTCCCAAATTTTTCGTATAGGGGCACTTCTTGTGCTTATCAATCCCTACCAAGTAACTTTTCTTGGAGAAAAATTTTTAGGATCTCTAAAAAAAAAGCAACAAAACCAAATGCTAAAACAAAACATCTTTCTTACGGCTTATCACATCTAAAAACTCTCCAAATACCCGTTTACGTAATTTTAATTCTTGTCCCCCTTCTAAAATTCTAACTGAATCTGTAAGCCAACCATACGTCTTAACTTATTTTCTACTAGATCATTTTAATCTAATGTATATTTACGGATAACTTTGAATTCTTGCTGTGAAAAGCATAACATTACATACATAAGACAATTTACAATATTTGTTCAACATCATAAAAACATTTTCAAAAAAAAAATACCTTAATACATTTAAACATTTTGCAACAGTTATAACTTTTTTTTTTAACAACAAAAAAAATCATCTGTAACAAACAACAATTCAACAGTCTGTCCAAAACAATTGTCCCTTTTTTTTTCAAAAACAAAATAAATGAACACGCAAAAGCCGAAAAGTTCACTATGAACACAAAATGCATTTCAAAACAATTTACACGCTGTTTCATAGAGAGTACATGCGACCTTTGAAATTCCTGTTTTGATTGACAGATTAAATTCAACAATTCGTCCAAACGATTTCATATTGACACAGATTTTCTAATGACACTTCTACAAATTTCAAAACAATAATAATGGGTGACACAATCTCTGCCTTCGCGTGTATGTGTGTGTGTGTGTTTTTTAACAGACCAATTCATTTATCAATGAATTACGCATGGTGACTTTTTTACTATTTTTTTTCCATTACTGCGAATTTCTTTTTACGGCATATCGGCCTTTTCTTCTTTTTCTTTTTAATATTTCTTGTATCTTTTGTTCTCTGTGTGCGTGTATGTTCAATTTTTTTTTCATCATTTTTTTTTCGCATTTCTGTGATCGTGTAATTTTTTTTCTTTTTCCGTGGTATTATTTATTTATTTTTTTTTTTTTAATTATGTTGGACCCTTTTAAAACGTTTTGTTTCTTTTTCTTTTTCGAATTCTGTGATCGTGTGATTTTTTTCTTTTTCCGTGGTATTATTTATTTATTTTTTTAAATTATGTTGGACCCCTTTAAAACGTTGTGTTTCTTTTTTTTTTTTTTTTTTTTCGTGGTATCGACCCCAGGTTCGGTTTCTGCATCGCTGATGCAAAAGGTTCACGAACACCAAATTGAGCGTTGTTATATAGTTATTATTATTATTATTAGACGATACCACTTGTGCGCGTATGTTACGTGAGTTCTTATTAGTAATGATATGAGTCTTAGTGAGAGTTCTTGTCTTATTACATATGATGTTGTATCTTAGAGAGAGATGTGTATGTAATGACATTTTATAACACAGACATATAATAACAATACAATTTACCTTTTTGTAGAAATCACAAACACAAAGATGAGCTTTATCCAAAACACATGGTGAATTTATTTAATACAACCGGTCGGGATTTCCTCATTAAGAACTCAAAGTTTCACATCTTAGTTTCTGAAGTGACGTCTCGCTTCAGACGTCCGCCTGTCTCTGTCTCCCCTGACTGTCTCTCTGACTGTCTCTCTGACTGTCTCTGACTCTCTCTCTGACTGTCTCTGACTCTCACCTACTATATTGAGAAATCCATGCATCCCGGCCACGTGAGCAAAATTCACGTGTTTCAACATGCGCGACTTTGCACGTTTTCGACATTGATTTCCCAATAACCTATTTTTCTTGTGTTGTTTCCACAAAGGAATTTAACCTACATATCTAATTTATTTAACCATATTTTATTATCCACATTCTTTTAACAATTGAATAGTTTATTTATTATTTATTTCATCCGAATTAACAATTTACTGGACATTCCATTTAAACCTATTGTTCTTTAAAACTTATGTCCAGGGTTCGATTTCTGCTTTCTCTTATTTCCATTTTAACTAATCTCTCTATTTTTATACTTACATGAACAGGGGACAGCCCTTATCATGTAACAGAATTGTCTTCCGTTTTCCTGCTTTCCGGCTGACTACAATATGGTTGTGTTCAAGTCTAACGTAAATAAGTTCTTGATGAGCCGTTCAATATAAGTTATACATTTCACCAAATTTTCATTACTAATGATTACTATATTGTCCAATGTCTACTGTACACTCTTTAACCCTTATACTTGAGTGGCCTCTTGGCCTTGATAATGTGGTGATGCCTATGTAAAAAAAAAAGTACCGACGGACGACGCTGATGCAGTGAGCTGAGGTTTTGTGTACTCTTTTTTTTTCTTTGCAACAACATTGTCCTCCTTTTTTTAATCTTTCCTTATCTTCTAACGTTCAATTCAACTTTCAGAGTCGCTTCCTATTCCTTAAAACGTTTAGTTCTACTGTACCAACTCTCTGAATGATTCGTTGTTAGTTGTTTTGGAACACTATCTAGTTCGTTTGAATACTTCGTCGCAAAGTCGATGTTGTTGACGTGGGTCCTTTGAATAGTTGTTGTGGCTCTAAGTAACGGTCATAAAGAAAGATTCAAACAACGGGTTAAGATAGAAAAGAATATATTGCACAAGAAAATGAATACAAAGAAAACGCTGTCGGTATTTTTCGACTCTTAAGGTAGTCTGTATTCTCTCGTTGGTCGCAATAATTCGATATTTACCTTTCTCCAACCGCGAAGCGATGTGACACAAGGTCGTAAGGTGGGAAACTGTTTATGATATTGCACGTAGAATTCTTTAGTTTCCTTTTTTTTTTATTTAATTTATTAAGCAACTTCATATTTGGTGACCGCGCGCCTTTCTGCTTAATAAATAAAGAAAACAAAAAGAAAATTAAAGAGTTCTGCTTGCAATACCAGCTTGCTCCACATCGATAACACAACATGGGGATAGACTTTTTATTTTTACTTCCGCGAACGAAAAGACCAACAAAATTTAAGAACTCTTTCTCTGATGAGGGATTTTTAATTTCGCAATTAATTGGCAAAAAAAAAAAAAAAAAAAAGAAAAAAGAAGAAAAGGAAATAAAAGAATTTTTTCCGCATCAAAAAGCGTATTCTAAAACAGTTTATCTGTTTATTCTATAATTTTCATTTCAAGCTGCTTTTACTTGCCGACACTTTTTCAACTTCATATTTAGTGTTATGTTTGCAGGTTGAACCAATTAACGTATAAGGCAATACAAATGAAGACTCGACAAACAAAGGTAGATCAATAAGAAGTGTATTAGGAAAAGTATATTTACAGTATATTTACATAATGGTTGTCAAGTAAAAGAGTCTTGGCTGGAGAACATATCTGCTCTCGGCTCGGCCTTCGGTGGCTTCTGGTTAACACACACTCAGACTAACCGAGTCTTGTTATTCATGTGTAATATTATCCACATATGTAAATGAATGGGTGCCACCACAATATTTAGCGACAGCGTGCCTTTCCAGCTTAATAAATAAATAAATAAATAAATAAATAAAAGAAAACTAAAGAGCAATAGCAGTTAGGGTGGGCTCGATAACACAATATAAGGATGAACTTTTTACTTTAAAAAATACCAGCAAAACTTTCTTTGATGAGAGACTTTTAAGTCAGAAATTAATTAGTAAAAAAGAAAAGAAACGTCTCTTTCCGAATCTAGAGAGTGTTCTAAAGCAGTTTATCTGTTTATTCTATATATTTTCATTTCAAGATGCTTTTACTTGCCGTCATTTTTTCAATTATATATATATATATATATATATATATATATATATATAGAGAGAGAGAGAGAGAGAGAGAGAGAGATAGATAGATAGATAGATAGATAGATAGATAACATGTCAGTGTGCTAGAACGCCTTCATCCTAAAGTCTACGCAATTATACAAGATGTAGAAACTATGTGTTAAAAAGAATTAAGCAAATAGTTAAATGAAACCAATCGTCTAATAAGAAGCCACAAAAAAGTAATCTAATTAATGAACACTCGTTTTTCAACGGAATATGCAAATTAGTTAACCTTCATGAAGTTGCTCGCATATCCATGACTGACTACATTAAGAAGTACGTTTTAAAAGATTTTTAATAGAAAATGTAGGTTTTAAATATCAATGGCAGAGCGAGAAAAAAAAACAGCTTAATGGTATGTATACAATACGTGAACGTTAGGTAAAAATAACGAGCTTTCCAAAATGGTCGTCCATTTTGTGCCGTATTGAATAACTTTACCAAATGTTTACATACAGTATTTAGTACATTGTTTTTTTTTTCGTCTTTAACAAGAAATGTAAAGTTAATTGGAATGAAATTTACACTCAAACTTTGAACAGATATTATTAGGGCTATGACAACAGCATATTCTTTTTATTGTTTTAACTTTCGAGTGTGTATCCGTTGATATCTTATATGCTTTTATATAGAGTGATGTGGTTCTCGGTTGATTAACTGTGTCAGATATATACTCAAGAGTCAGAACAATGATAAGAATATGCTGTTGTCATAGCTCTAGATATTATCCATCTAAAAATAAAATGGAAATGAAAATATATTTAGTTGACAAATATTTGTTAATGAAAAAATCAAATTACCTATATGTAAAAGTATTTAACACACTGTCAAATTTCATTCTTAAGTTGTCATTTGATCTTGCTATAATGTTTCAACCAATCAGAAATTTCATTCTTAAGCAGTCATTTAACAAAACGAAACTTGGCCTTTTGGTCAAGATCAAAGTGTAGTAGGGCCTTGTGCCTAATTTTGTTGTTTAAAAATCTTTTGTTTTTTACTTAATTGTATTTTAAAAATTTTTAAAAGCAATAAAATATATAAACAAGATCAAAGTGTAGTATCTGTTCTCCCAGTTACTCATTTTTGATTTTTTTTCAAAAGGTCCGCCACTTGACATCAAATTTAAGGCTTTTACTTTGATCACTTTTGTGACTTTACTAACCTTGGTTAGTGGGACCGACCCCCTCTTTGGGGAGTCTGGACCCTTTTCGCTCCCCCAGGACCGACGCCATTGTGTGGTAGTCTGGACCCGAAAACCGATCCCTTCTTTGGGAGTTTGCTGTTCTCAGGACCGACAACACTTTCTTTGGTAGACGCGACCTGGTCGGGTTAGCATTTTTTCTTTTGGGTACTTCGTTTCCTCCTCCCCTCTGAGGTTGAAATGGTCTACTTTCTCCCCTCTTAATTGCCTGTGCAGCACTCTGACCTGTCAGACCCACTCTTTGTCTTCCTTCGCTGCTCTCCCAGTGGATTGAGCAGACCGGGTTCTCTTTCACACTTCCTTGGGGTTGTTTGTGGGTAGGGTGACGTGGATAGAGTGGGTGTTTCGTTTCTGCTCCCCTCTCTGAGCAGAGATGTCTATCCCCTCTCTCTCTTAATTGCGACGTGGCACTCTGACCCGCTAGCACCCATGCGTCTTCCTTCACTGCGCTCCCCCTTGCGGGGGATCTGAGCTGACTAATCTGACATCCCCGTGAGGGGAGGTCAATCCACCTTCTCTCTTCTGACCTCACCCACTCCCCTCTCCCCCATTTCCCTGCATTTTCTTTTCTCCCCTGCTACACTTTGGTCCACGGCAGCGGCCGGTGCAGTTTTTCCACACGATGCCGGGGAAAAGGCGTATACCACCGCAGGTGCGCCACATCGCCCCACTCGAGTACTCCTCATCGGAGGGAGCATCTCCCACGAGGGAGAAGGCCAGGGTAGGGCCGCAGCCCTCGGCGACCCAGGCAGTGCCAAAACCAGAAGGGCAACCAAACCAGCCCCCTGCTTCCCACGAGGGCCACTCCCCAGTTCGGGGAGTCAAAGAAGCGGCTGACGAGGCTCAAACTCGGTGGTACACACCCAGCGACACCGGTTCCACCTCAATCCCCGTCGGTCGAAGCAAACACTCCCGCTCAGGCTCCCCAAGAGGACCAAGACGAAATGGAGGATACTGGAAAAACGGCTGACGAGGGAACGATGCACGCGGAAGGTGGTACACACCCAGCGACGCCTATTCCAACTCAATCCTCATCGGCCGGAGATGACCTCACCACTCCTTCTCCCCAAGAGGACAACCTCCAGGCAGAAAAGCAAAGAGAAGCTGGAGACGGGGAGACCAAAGATGACACTGATGGACCACAGCCTGTGGCTCCACCGGTCTCCCAATCCCTTTCCGGTCAACCAACACCAGCTCCCCAAGAGGACAACTCCCTGACACCAGAAATGGAGGAAGACGAGGATGGTGTTGCCTGCAGAACCAGAGCTCTATTCAGAGACACTCTAGCATCGCTAAAGAGTCTCGGGGGGGAATACAGGGCACCTTCACCGCCCAAAGCTTCCCTAAACATGCCAACTCCAGCAAAAGTCCCAAAAGGCAACCCTCTGACGACTAAGCCTATGGAGAAGAAACCCACTCCAGAATCTCCGGGCAGAACCAAGGATGGGGCCAGAGATTGTGCCACAACGAGTGCACGACACCCCAGGAGGACTGGCCAAGTCTTACCCCAAACAAGACAACGATACAGCAGCAGCCACAACAGCAGAAAAAGAAAGAAACAGCGGCCACTCCTCATCCCAGTCCGTCCAATGCCAAACAGGATGGAACAGTGACATGGGGCCCACAGAACCAGGAGCAGATGACACCTGAAGAGTACAGGGAGCTCTTCAACTCAACATACAAGGCCGTCACAGATGGTATAAAAATCCAACCCCTTCCGGGACAAATTGAAGAGCTGGAGAAGAGAGTTCTCTCCCTGGTCACCTCTGACCTTAAAACCAGGAGCTTAACAGGTGTCAACAAAGACACCATGGTGGAACTCCTCATCGGACTGAACATTCCGGTCAGCTACATATGCAGGAGTTTCACCATATGGGACATTCTGCTCCCCAGTCAAGAAGAGGCAAAAAGACTGGCCGAGACGGACCACATAACTAGAAATATTTGGCTCCAGCCAGTATATTTGAATAAAAGAATCGCCTCGGTCTCAGTCTTAAATGTCCCATGCTACATGACCGGAAGAGAGCTCAGGGCCATTATGAGCCAATATGGCGACGTGGAAGCTGTCGTCCCATCCCGCGGTCAACACAACGTGATGACCGGGGACTACAAAGTCTGAATGGTCCTGGACAAGGTCGAATTCGACACTCTTCCGGCCATGCTCAAGTTTGGGGACTGGACCATGACTCTGATCGTGCAGGGGAGAAGGCCGCACTGCTGGGACTGTCAGCAAATGGGACACATGGCAAAGGACTATCCTAAGAAACAACCAGCCAGAGCCGTGGGAAAAGCCCCCACCAAAGCATCGGCCAAAACTCCAGCAGAAGCCCAAGCCTTAACACAAGTCACAACCTCAGCCACAGTAAACGCCGGCCCAGTAGCAGAAGCAGGTTGGGTGACGGTCACTAAGAAAGGCAGAGCCAACAAAAACCTGCCTAAGCCAATAGTGACCAAAACCCAACCCGACATCACACTGATGGACACGCAGGCATCCTCTTCCACCAACAAAAGGAAGCTCCAAGATTCCGAGGAAGAGATCATGTCGGACGAAGTAGAGGCGACCACAGACGCAGAGGAAAAGCAACAGTCACCAAAAAGACGAGCAAGAGGAGGAAGAGCAGGAAGACTAAAGGAGACACATCCACCCACAAAGACAATAGTAAAACAGAAGCTGAACTCCCCACACACCTCACCCCCAATCAGCCAGTAGAACCAACCCCCTCCCGCCCAAGCTCCCCCAGAACAGTTTCAGGTAACCCATCTCCACATAGGGTAAACACCAACCCCCAAAAACCTACACCCCCAACTCCTGCCCCCACTCCTCCTCCTCCTCCCCCGGCCAAGGAAAAACCTACGCCACCAGTCCGCGTGGAGCGGACGAAAAAACTCCCTTTCCTACCAGGGGAAAGGATTTGCGAACTGGACCCTCTCCAACCAATACCTGACCTCAAAGGCCAGCAGAAGGTCCGGTACAACAAATTGAGGAACTTTGTGTATATCGGTGGCGACAACGTCGCCGACCCAACCAAATTCGAGAACGTTCCCTTGTTGACCACTTTCATTAGGATCAACAAGGATGCTAGGACTGAAGCTCTCTGGGCCATGATAGATGCAGCAAAGGATGCTATCCCAGGACAGCAGCTGGTGGATAGGGAGCATCTCTGACTGAACATCCCAGGCCAGCAGCTGGTGGATAGGGAGCATCCCTCACTGAACAATATCATATACAAATGCGAGGGAAGAATCCCTGTTTATATCCACCCCTCCTTTTACAGGGCACTTAAACTCACTTTCCCTCTGGACGTGGGAGGCGTGGCCAAGGATGGATTACCCTCGCCGGACTTACTCACTGGTAGCCTTGGACAGGCCTGCCATGTCCTCACCCCCAAGGACTTCAGGCCCATGTGTGACACTGAATAAGGTAGGTGACCATAGCTTTAAACTTGGCTACTTATAATGTGAGGGGCCTCAGATGTCGAAGCAAGGCCGCGCGTATGCTGAGAGATCTGGTGTCCCTCAAGGTAGATATTGCCGCTATACAGGAGACCCACTTTATTTGTGACGGGGATTGTTAGGTGCTGGTGAACGATTACGATGTTTACTCAGCATATGGCAATACCTATAGTCGTGGAATCTCCTTACTAGTAAATCGCACTCTATCAGCGTTGGTGAATATTGTTCACGCGGACGGGGACGGGCGGGTGATTGTCGATGTTGCCGTTAATAGCAGTGTGTTTTGGATAGTCGCAGTTTATGCGTCTAATTCCGCTGTGGAGAGGGCTTCCTTCTTTCGACGGGTGGAGGGTTTTATGGATGATCCGGAGAGGGTAGTCTTAATGGGTGATTGGAATGCCATCCTTGATCCCAAGATAGATAAGGTCGGGGGAGCTAGCGGGTCGGTGTGGTGTGGCAGCAGTCTGTATGACCTGATGGCTTCATGCGACCTGGTTGACAGATTTCGCCTGGATCACCCGGGGCGGGAGATGTGGACGTGGCATCCTAATACGCCTTCCTATCCAAGTACTTACTTGGATCGGATGTTAGTTAGAAGAGGCGATGTAGATTTCTTATCTTGCCCCACGTTCCACTTTTTAGGACACTCGGACCATAAACTAGTTATGGCCCATCTGAACTTGAGCTCTAGGCCTAGACTGGCCGGATACTGGAAGTTCAACAACACCTTGTTGGAGCTGGAGGACTACCGGTTGAAGGTTACAGAGATAATCCAACGGGCATTAGTGGGGGCGGTTACCGGGAGTAAGTGGTGGGTTAGTCTCAAGGCTAAGATTAGACGCTTCTCGGTCCAGTACAGCCAACGCCTCGCACTAGATAAGGCTAAGGCCAAGAAGCGTATAGAGAATAGGCTGACCCAGGCAGTGGAGGGGAGGGGATCCCCTAGAGATAGCGCTAGCTAAACACGACCTCAACCGCTTGGCTAGCGAGCAGTACGAGGGCCAGATAGTTAGGGCTAGGCTAATGAAAGTCTCTAACGAGGCTGTTAATGTAGAAGCTGTTGAGCGTAAGGCTACTTTAAGGTGTGGCTTGGATGGGTACATTCGAAAAGTAAACGACCTAGAAGGGCATGCCCTTGCATTGACGCGGGAGATTTGCGAGGGGTTTCGAAAGCATCTATCAGAGCGCTTCACCCAACTACCCAGACTCAGGGTCGAAGAGTTTGGCAGCTATTTGGCCGACTCGCCCCGCCTCATGGCGGCTCGAGCGGCTAGCTGTGATGGTCTTGTCGCGGAACATGAGATCATTACTGCGTTGAAGCAGGTCGGCTGCAACAAATCCCCGGGGCTTGATGGTCTACCCTACGAATTCTACTTGAGGCTGTCGCCCATGTTGGTCCCTATTCTGAAGGATATGTTCAACCATTGGTTTGTTCAGGGCTCCATCCCTGGGCAGGTGACCAAGGGAGTGATCACATTGCTGAGGAAAGGTCAACGGCATGGTGGGGAGGAAGATTTAGACAATTTCAGGCCCTTGACTCTGCTAAACACAGAGTTAAAGATTTTGGCCAAGGTTCTTGCGAATCGGCTGCAGGTTGTCATCACTGACTTGATCGAACCAGACCAGAGCTATGCTGTGAAGGGGAGATCGATTCAGGACAATCTTCATCTGATACGCACGATCATAGAGGGAACAGAAGACGACGCCGAGGGCGTGCTGATCAGTTTGGATCAGTCCAAGGCTTTCAATAGGGTGGACCATAGGTTCCTGGGATCTGTTCTGGAGGCCGCCGGATTTAATCCGGACTTATGCAAGTTGATCTCTGTACTGTATGACAGGCCGACGGTAGCGGTGCAGATCAACGGTAAGCTGTCGGAGTCTTTTGCCGTCTCCCGGTCGGTGCGACAGGGTTGTCCGCTGTCGCCTCTCTTGTACGTCCTGGCGTTGGAACCCCTCCTTCACAAGTTAAGGGACGAGGCAACTACACCAGTCCTGCGCGGGATAGCTCTCCCTGGAGGCACACGAGCCAGGGTTTCTGCGTTTGCTGATGACGTCACCGTATTCGTGTCTTGCCCCACGGACATTCAAGTGGTCACCAAGGCGCTTGCTCGATACGAAGAAGTTACGGGGGCCGTCTTCAATCGCAGTAAGTTGGTGAGTCTGCGGTTGGGTGCCTGGACCGGAGTAAATTCGCTTCTGGGCATCTTCAGTTGGACCGACGGCCCGGTCCGGATCCTTGGTGTGTGGTTCAGACCGGGTCTCCAGCTGAAGAAAAACTGGTCGGAGGTAGAGGCCAAGGTCGAATCTTCTGTTAAGACTTTAGTTCGAAGGAATTTGTCCTTGAAGGGTCGGGCGGAGGCATGTGCCACATACGTCTTTCTGCTCATCCTTTACCGTCTGTCTGTACTTCCCCTCCCTGCAAAACGACGAATCAGCTTACAGGAGCACCTCGACACACTCTTGTGGAACGAGGGTAAGTATTATGTTTGCAGAGAGGTCTGTGTTCGAAATCCGAGCGAAGGAGGCTTGGGACTGCCCGATCTCCTGTGTCACAAGCACGCAGAGAGGTTGGCCTTCCTGATCCGTTCATTGTATGTAGACGTTCCATGGGTCACTGCGGTTGAAAGCCTGTTTTCCAATCTCACACCTGACCCCTCGGTCGAAGCATGGCGGAGACCGAGGGGGGAACAAACATTCTACGCCGAATGCCGGTCCACACTTAGAGCATTGCCAGGGACCAGTGTCCTCGAACAGTCTAGGAACAGGCTTTATCAGGAGCTAGTGGAGCGTAGCAAAAAGGAACTGCTAGTGAAACGGACGGGGATGTCGTTGGAGGAGGTCTGCTCCCAGTGGAGTTGGGCGCCGGGATGGAACTTTCTTACAAATTCGGAATTTTCCCTTACCTGGCGACTTGTCCGGAACGCACTGCCCCTCCTTGAGGAACTCAACCTTTACAATGAAGAAACCCGGGTCTACTGCCTGCACTGCGACGAAGACATGAGAGAAACAGCCGGTCATGCCTTTTTCCGATGTAGCAGGCTCAAGACCCTCCTAGGGTACGTCAACGAGGTAACGGCTCGCATCGATGCCAAGCACTGGCTTGAACTCGACGAATCATATTTTGTGGAGAACATTAATCCACCGCTGCCTAGGGAGAAAAGAATGGTTTTTCTAGCGATACTAGCAGTAGCGAGGATGGTCATAATGATCACACGCCTCAAACGAGTCCGCAAAGGGATATCTGTTCCGGATCGGGATCTGATCGTCTACTTTAAACATCTGCTTAAAGTAAAGATCAGATGCGATTGGAAGAGGTTGCCTCGAGTGGCCTTTGACAAGAGGTGGGTGTTACCACCTTCGGCATGGCACATGCAGTACTGGGTCCTATGGAGCCCATCCCGCTAGGTTAGACAAATAAAAAGTAAAGAGACTCTTGACTGGTGGTACAAATGAAATCCTGTCCTCTGATTGTTAGTTTATTGGCACTAGAGAACCTTCCGAGGCTACCCTACCACAACACCCCCCCTATCTTTTTGTTTTATCATCCCCTAATCAACCCCTACTCGAAGGTCGCCACCTAATATATTCCCCTTTTTTATTTTTAACAATCTATATATTTTACTCCCTACACCCGATATGAATTCTTCCCAATCCCCATTAGGGATCTCCCCGCTTGTTTTCGGTGCCCTGGAAAACAGTAGGCGATCTAACTACTTAAATTAGCTTAGGGCGGGACCTTACTAACAATGCACTAATTTTATTTTTTGTACATTTTTTCTATATTTCCCACTCCTCAACACGAACTGTTTTTCTTCTTCCAAATTCAAGAACTTTTTATTTTTTCCAATGAATTAAACTTTTTTCACACACACACAAACATTTTAATTTAAAAAAAAAAAATGCACACGCACACACACACACACACACACACACACACACACACACACACACACACACACACACACACACACACACACACATTTTAATTTAAAAAAAAAAAAAAATGCACACACACACATACAGAAATTGTATATATATCGTTTTTGCAAAAACGCTGGGGTTTTCATTAGTTAGTTTAGACTCCACAGAGTGAATGAGGTATTGTGGTAAATGTTGCCAGTCAAGAGTAAAGTCGCCAAAGACTCCATTTTTACTTTAGTTACAAAGACCCTGCAACACTCCCCTCTCCAGATCTTATAGGGCCTTGTGCCTAAATTTGTTTTGTCTTTTAGAGAATTTACTTTTTTGAATTTTTTAATTTTATATTGGAATTTTTTTAATTGTAATTTTTTCTTTAAACGAAATAAATTAAATATAAAGATCAAAGTGTAGTATCTGTTGCGGCAGATACTGCAAGCAAAGACCATATGTGGGGGAAACCCCACGTATAAGACCTTGGTCATATGTAGGGGCAACCCATCATACCAATTGTCACTATCCAGCTCCCATACTCCCCGGGGAGTTGGTCCCCATTTCCCCTTCACTCCTCACTTTAAAAATCAGCCTTGTGCCTAATTTGCTCAGTGGGGGAGCAAATAAATACCTCAAAGTGTAGTATCTGTTCTTCAGATGCGGCACTTCCATTTCTCATTCTCTTTCAGTGGAGGAGAAATCCTTCACGACTGAGGCAATTTTTATTTTTGTACCTTTTCTCCACGTTAAAAAACGACCCTGGTGTCTAACTCTGTCCCGTGGGGAGGCATAGTAAATAGGTACAACATTTCAACCAGTGAGAGGGCACCCCAGGGCTCCTGCTCCTTACAGATCAGCTCTCAGACACTGCGCAGATTGCCTCTTTTATTACTGTTTTAAAATAGTTAAAGGAATTGACAAAGGATATGCGTCAGGAAATCAGAACAAGACAAAGATGGACAGGGGCGCAGAAAAATACCTTCGGAACTAAATTTGGTGGTGAGTACAGTTGAAGCTGTCATGAGAAAGTGGAAAACAACGGGTGGTAAAACTAAAAATCTAAGAAAGGGCCGGCCACGTAAATTAAATGATGTTACTGTCTCGGCAGCTTTACGGCCTAGTTTTAACTGGAACAAGAAAATCGTGCGGATTTAAATTTTTTCCATGCTGTCGATAAGCCTGCAAAAAAGTGAATGGAGAGATTGAGAACGGTAACAGATGACACGACTCGATAGAGTGAAAAACGCGCTTCAAAATGATATATAACATGGCTATATATATATATATATATATATATATATATATATATATATATATATATATATATATATATATATATATATATATATATATATATATATCAATGAATTAATTCAGAAATCATATTTTAAGGTAACATATGTGAGAAAATAATATTGCTTTTGCACCAATCTAATATATCTTCATTTCTCTTTTATTTTTAAAAACAGTAATGAACGCGGCATCCTGCGGAGTGTCTGAGAGCTGTTATCAACTGAGCTGTAAGGGTTGTGGTGCCTCCTGACTTGTTAGAATTTTGTAGCGAGATGAAATGACTGCTTAAGAATGAAATTTGACAGTGTGTTAACTACTTTTACATATGGGTAATTTGATTTTTTGTTAATAAATATTTGTCAATTAAGTATATCTTTATTTCTGTTTTATTTTTAGGCAGATAATATCTGTTTAAAGATTGCGTGTAAATTTCATTCAAATTAACTTGATATTTTTTTTTTGAGAAATACGAAAAAAAAAAAAGGTGTTAAATACTTTTGCTACCCACTGTATTTAAAGTGTGTATTTCTCAATACGAAATGTGTATTTCTTAATGGATTTTATCTCGAAAAAATCCTCATATAACAACATTTTATAAAAACAATACAAAAAAAAAGTGATGCCTACACCAATTATTTCTTTCTCGCAATAAATTCACGTCGTAATTTAATGACTTTGCCAAAATTGTAGCCTTTCTTTTTACGTTATCAACTGAAAAACAAAAATGGGATTTTTTTTTTTCGAATTTAGATTGTGGGCTCAGCTTCGCATTTAAATTTAACGTGGAATGATCACTCATTTTTGGACCAGCGTCTAACCAAATCGGGTTTTAAGGTCATATAACCAGATTTCTTTTTATTGGGGGGAGGGGTATAGAAAGGAAGATTGGTTGTATGTATTTTCTTTGTTTCCACCTAGACTTAGTATTAATGGTAAGGTTTATCACGAAATCTAAATCCGGGTATCAACAGTTCCTCGAAACTTTTCTATCACTAACCGCTGGTCTTGGTTGCAGCAGCCACGTAAACAATCCCTTAACCCTACAATCAGTTTCACTATATTAGTTGTTCCTTTCTCTTTTTCAAGATTTTTACCAGTTGAATAAATACTTAATATATTATTTTCAAACATAGTACCTGCGCTTCTCTCTCTCTCTCTCTCTCTCTCTCTCTCTCGCTCTCTCACTCTCTCTCGGGCAGTCCGTCGATTTCGACGATGACGCGGAGGTCGGTTAGAGTCCGTGTCGAAGGTGCGATGTGAGTCCGATCGGAGCTCTCAAACCCCGACCGCAGATGTGACACCCTTCAGCAAGAGTGCGACCATCATACTCCAATCGCCTGAGTGCAGAGAACACGCCGCAGCTTCCAGTCCATCAAACCTGCCGGTATGCTCTCACTCCATCGCCACAGGACTTTCACCTCTCTCCCAGCCTAGGCAAAGTAAGAATAAGCAGCTTGCCCAGAACTGCTAGCATCATCTCCGCTGAAAGCAAAAGTACAGAAGCAAGGGCGGGGCAAGACAGTCTGCACACATACAATCAGCCGCATCCGATGGCTGAGGCAGACCCGAGTGGAGTTGAACATCACCCTTGTTGACCGTGTCGGAACTGCGGTGCTGGTTCATCCGCTGCGCAAGCCGTTGGGATTCCTTCCTCATCTGCAAAGAGCATCGTTGACCAGGCTTGGATTTTTGTGACCCTAAATAAGAGGGCTAGTGGGTACTGCACCTTGCCCAAGGGTGACCCAATACTGCAACGACTAAGGGGTACTGACATCCTCCCCAAAACCCTGGAGCAGCCGCAACAGGGCCTCGTTGCCGGATATAGTTTTACGTCATACCCATGCGCTTAACTCCTATTTAAAACTACAAGGTTGAGCACGTAGCTCCCCCTCCGCCATCCCAGACAAAAAAAAAAAAAATGAGAAAAATCGATTTTTTTTATTTTGGTTAAAAACAATAGAATACAATTTCAAATTACGAATTCGAAAATATTGGGAACAAAGAAAAACTGTCCTGCGGGATAAGAATTGCAAACAAAAGAACGTCATCAGCGGTCCTCTGCACATCAAGCTTGGCTTAATCAAGCTTGGCTTAATCAAGCTTGGCTTAATCAAGCTCGGCTTAATCAAGCTCGACTTAATCAAGCTTGGCTTAATCAAGCTTGGCTTAATCAAGCTCGGCTTAATCAAGCTTGACTTAATCAAGCTCGGCTTAATCAAGCTTGGCTTAATCAAGCTCGGCTTAATCAAGCTTGGCTTAATCAAGCTTGGCTTAATCAAGCTCGGCTTAATCAAGCTCGGCTTAATCAAGCTCGGCTTAATCAAGCTTGGCTTAATCAAGCTCGGCTTAATCAAGCTTGGCTTAATCAAGCTTGGCTTAATCAAGCTCGGCTTAATCAAGCTCGGCTTAATCAAGCTTGGCTTAATCAAGCAGCTCACCAAGGCTCTGAACAAAGATGGTGACTGCTTCACTTACTTGTGCCAGGCTTTTCACTGATTGATCATGGAGAAGTTTAAAGCTTGCATGTTTGACGGTCCTCAGATCCGGCAGCTTATCAGAGATCAAGAGTTCGAAAACTCAATGAACAAAGTGGAACTTGAAACATGGAAGGCATTTGCTCTGGCAGTGAAGAATTTTTTTGCCAACAATACGGCCAGAAACTACGCAGAATACATCAAGAACATGCTGACTTGTTTGCAACATGAGCGTGAAGATGCACTAGATATTTTCACATATGGACCAGTTTGGCGAGCACCTAGGTTTAAGGAGTAACGAGCAGGAACACCAGAACATGAAAGAGATAGTGACTAGATATTAGGGTCGCTGAGACGCAGTCATGATGACTAACTACAGTTGGCATCTGAGTATTCCAGGAGTTTGAATAAACAGAAGTTCAAACCCTGAAGTTTGAACAATGGTGAAGCAACATGCAATTAACGTGTGCTTAGCTAGGTGTGTCAGAAATTTCGTGAAAAATAGTGAATAATTCCATCCCGTCTTTCCAAGCTTATAACTCATCGAAAAATGTAATTCAAGCTCTAATTTTTTTTCAATTAAAGGAGCAAGGACCAAGATTTCATTAAAAAAAAAAAACAAAAAAAAAACAAACAACGTGTTTTTTAAAACTTCGGACTTTACAGGTAAATTTCTAAAAAACACTACTTTTTTTTGTTTTAAATTTGAATATATTATTTATTGACCTTTTCTCTTCAATTTGTGATATATAAAACTTTGGTGAGTAAATCAATTATTTACTTTTTAATAGACACTTGAAAATGGGGGGGGCGTGAATTAAAAAAAACGTTTGTCTAAAATATTATATTCGGTTTATTGGAAAGAACATAAAATTTCACATTGACCCTGAAAATATGGTAAAAATAGAATCAATAGAAAAATTCTGATAGATTTTTAAAGTTTAAAAATTAAAAAATATTGAGTTCGTAAAACTCATTACTGTTTTTTAAAAAATAAAAAAAATATTTCTATTACTTTTAAAACAACTTTAATAGTTTATTTTGGAAGTATAATACATAAAGAAAATAAACAACCCACTTTTAAAAGAGAAATTACGAGTTTTTTTTATATTTTATTCGCAGTTTTGTGTTAGGGGTGTAAAAAATGCCTACAAAAATTCTGATACACCTAGTGCTTAGCCTTATAAATGTCCAACATTCAGTTACAGTAATCGATGTTTCTATCAGGAAATCAATATATGTTGTTGGCTAAACATTTTTTTCTCTTAAAAACATATTTAGGTGATATGTGTTGACAATAATCAGCTGATAATGCTACAAAAATGTAATCGATTATGTCACACAATCTGTTTTTTTTTATGAACTTAGCACAAAAACCTGACCTGTTGGAGAGATATGAATGCTGTTTCCTGATTCATCATTTCAAAAATATCCTAAATCAGCTGTAAAAATGTAGAACACATTCAAAAAAAAAAAAAAATGTAGAACACATTCAAAATAAAAAAAAAATGTAGAACACATTCAAAATAAAAAAAAAATGTAGAACACATTCAAAATAAAAAAAAATGTAGAACACATTCAAAATAAAAAAAAATGTAGAACACATTCAAAATAAAAAAAAATGTAGAACACATTCAAAAAAAAAAAATGTAGAACACATTCAAAATAAAAAGAAATGTAGAACACATTAAAAAAAAAAAAAAAATGTAGAACACATTCAAAATAAAAAAAAATGTAGAACACATTCAAAATAAAAAAAAATGTAGGACACATTCAAAATAAAAAAAAATGTAGAACACATTCAAAATAAAAAAAAAATGTAGAACACATTCAAAATAAAAAAAAAATGTAGAACACATTCAAAATAAAAAAAAAATGTAGAACACATTCAAAAAAAATGTAGAACACATTCAAAATAAAAAAAAATGTAGAACACATTCAAAATAAAAAAAAATGTAGAACACATTCAAAATAAAAAAAATGTAGAACACATTCAAAATAAAAAAAAATGTAGAACACATTCAAAATAAAAAAAAAATGTAGAACACATTCAAAATAAAAAAAAATGTAGAACACATTCAAAATAAAAAAAAAATGTAGAACACATTCAAAATAAAAAATGTTGCCTGGTGTAATTATTTATTTCATCAGCCGCCCAGCAGAAATTTCAGACACAATTGAATATTTGATCCTCACACCACCAATAATACTAATAAATAACAAATAAGAACACATCCAATAATACTAATAAATAACAAATAAGAACACATCCGGGTTCCAAAAAATAAGATTAGGGATCCGTGATGGGAGCCTTCACTTAATCGTATTTTTTTTAATTCAGTTTTCCAAATCGTTAGTTGTATTCCTTCCTTTACTCCTTGATCCTATCTCAGCTATAGTAGTCAGTATAGCTACAGATTAAAAACTTCGCAAGTAGGTGTAAATCACTACAGTCTACCAATTTGAATCGGGGGGGGAGGGGCGTACGTACTGTATCAAACCGGCCGTGTCCACACACACGCACGCTTGCGCGCACATACACCCACATTTACAAACGCACACAAATGTTAACGCACAGGCGTATATATCCATACATACACACAAACACACACTTACTTAAGCTAGTATTTCCTTAGAGCTGAGAAAATCCAAGCGGAAAACATACAACGTGGCGAAGAGATTGGCATCCAAAGCATAGAAGGACATGAACAATATAAATACCTTGGCATTAGAAGAAAACGATTCGACATGCACAAACGAAGAAAAAATTGCCAAAGAATACGTACGCGGTGTAATAAAAAAAAAGGAGGGAAACACAGCTCACAAACTACAACAAAATGCCTTTAACCAACTTGCCATGGCAGTGATATGATAGAGAATTGGCTTGCCACTAAAACGACGGAAAACGCGAACAACAGCAGAAAAAATTTGGCTTTCGTATTTTGGAATACATAGGATATTCTGTTCAGCGATTACCTTGAGAATCGTGCACCAACAGCGAATAGTATACAGCATTATTGGTGCGTTTAAAGGAAGAAATCGATTCCCACCCAAAATGGATACAGATGAAGTCGAAAACAAACTTCTGTTGGACCAAGATACAGTGTCACAAGACGATCGCAACGATGACGTAAATAGCACTTCGAATCGCCACCTTATTCTCCGCCTCCGACATGAATATTGGCTGTTTACAAATTACAAAAGAATGTTTTAGGGAAAGAGCGTTGGCTCCAATGAAGAGATGATATAGGAGACTATAGCGTATTTTGAGACCAAAGTCAAATTCGAATTTTTTAAAACTAACGGTAACTTTGGAATCTTAGAAAAGCGTTATAATAAGCGGATCACCCTAGAACAGACATGCTCAACTTTTCATCCATCATTGACCCCCCCCTCGGCTTTATGTATTTATCCATTTACTCCCTATTTCCATAGAAAAAAAAATCAAATTTATGAAAAAATGTCACCGGTAAAAATGTCACCGGTAAAAATGGCAAAAGTGAATAAATAGGAAAAATGGCACATTTGACAAGGGAAAAGTAGGACCGTTCGAGGTGTGTAGTTTAAACTCTCATTCATTTAGTTTAAAATAGACCCCCCTCCCCCAAAAATATTTTTTATAGACATTTACACAAACGGGGAGGGGCTATGTTTTTTTTAGGGGTTAATCACGATTAATATAAAAATGAAAATGCTTTCTGCTAGTTTGGCCGATTCTTTTAGCGAGCCAGAGTGAAAAGTCTTTAGAGAGGTAGAGATGAGGAATGTCTACGAGTTTTTACCAAAAATTAAGACCAATTTTTTCAAATTCTTCTCTTAAGAGTAGCAGAAGATTGAAGATCAATCAGGTCATCTTTTACTGGGGATGTCATCTTTTTATTTTTGACACTTGAGTGGCAAAAATAAAAAGATGACACCCCCATCTCTCTGTTGGAATTTTTGAAAAGTAGCCAGCAAAAGGATTCTTCAAGATATTTTAATGGTCTGTAATGTCTTCTTTTATCCCATGTAGCACCCTAGAACCTTTACTAATGACCTCAACCTAACTATTTACCCCCAACTATATAATTTTGTACCTCCTAGGAGTAAATTTACCCCTGGTTGAGAACATCTGCTCTATAAAGAGACCATGTTGATGAATAAAGTCAAATTTTGCCTAAAGTTTACTGCTTTATTAGTTCGTCCCTGGAAGTACTGAGGGATGATTTATCTAGACATGGGTACTTGTACAGTTTACGAACCGTGCTGAAATAATAACATTACTAGCAGGGCCCGTGAGGATTCCACGGTAGTTAAAAGCTTTGAAAACACAAGTAAGAAATTCCTTATTGTTATATTGATCTCAAGTCGTAACACATTGGCCACTATAATTTGAAAAGGAATGACATCATAACCGGAAGTTGTGCCGACCCCCCCCTCTTCACTCGCTGATCCCCCATCCACTCTAATAAAAAGGTATGTATAAAGCCTGAGAGAATATTCTCATTAAAACAATCGTCAATCCATGTGAGAATAATCTCAATTCGTAACACACTTACCACCATAATTTGAAGAGGAATGACGTCATCACCGGTAGTTACTCACCTCTATTCGCTATCCCCCATCCACTAATAAAAAGGAAGGTATAAAGCCTGAGAGAATATTCTCATTAAAACAATCGCCAATCCATGTGAGAATAATCTCAATTCGTAACACACTTACCACCATAATTTGAAGAGGAATGACGTCATCACCGGTAGTTACCCACCTCTATTCGTTATCCCCCATCCACTCTAATAAAAAGGTATGTATAAAGCCTGAGAGAATATTCTCATTAAAACAATCGTCAATCCATGTGAGAATAATCTCAATTCGTAACACACTTACCACCATAATTTGAAGAGGAATGACGTCATCACCGGTAGTTACCCACCTCTATTCGTTATCCCCCATCCACTCTAATAAAAAGGAAGGTATAAAGCCTGAGAGAATATTCTCATTAAAACAATCGCCAATCCATGTGAGAATAATCTCAATTCGTAACATACTTACCACCATAATTTGAAGAGTAATGACGTCATCACCGGTAGTTACCCACCTCTATTCGCTATCCCCCATCCACTAATAAAAAGGAAGGTATAAAGTCTGAGAGAATATTCTCATTAAAACAATCGTCAATCCATGTGAGAATAATCTCAATTCGTAACACACTTACCACCATAATTTGAAGAGGAATGACGTCATCACCGGTAGTTACCCACCTCTATTCGCTATCCCCCATCCACTAATAAAAAGGAAGGTATAAAGCCTGAGAGAATATTCTCATTAAAACAATCGCCAATCCATGTGAGAATAATCTCAATTCGTAACACACTTACCACCATAATTTGAAGAGGAATGACGTCATCACCGGTAGTTACCCCCCTCTATTCGTTATCCCCCATCCACTCTAATAAAAAGGTATGTATAAAGCCTGAGAGAATATTCTCATTAAAACAATCGCCAATCCATGTGAGAATAATCTCAATTCGTAACACACTTACCACCATAATTTGAAGAGGAATGACGTCATCACCGGTAGTTACCCACCTCTATTCGCTATCCCCCATCCACTAATATTCTCATTAAAACAATCGTCAATCCATGTGAGAATAATCTCAATTCATAACACACTTACCACCATAATTTGAAGAGGAATGACGTCATCACCGGTAGTTACCCCCCCCTCTCTATTCGCTATCCCCCATCCACTCTAATAAAAAGGAAGGTATAAAGCCTGAGAGAATATTCTCATTAAAACAATCGTCAATCCATGTGAGAATAATCTCAATTCGTAACACACTTACCACCATAATTTGAAGATGAATGACGTCATCACCGGTAGTTACCCCCCCTCTATTCGCTATCCCCCATCCACTCTAATAAAAAGGAAGGTATAAAGCCTGAGAGAATATTCTCATTAAAACAATCGTCAATCCATGTGAGAATAATCTCAATTCGTAACACACTTACCACCATAATTTGAAGATGAATGACGTCATCACCGGTAGTTACCCCCCCCCTCTATTCGCTATCCCCCATCCACTCTAATAAAAAGGAATGTATAAAGCCCGCAATGATATTCTTAGTAAAATCATGTGTGAATGCGGGAGTTTGTTTTTTTAATTAAAGTTTGCGATGATTATGATTTTTTGTGACACAGGACGTCGGACAAGCGTATTAATATATAGATTATTCAGAAAACCATTCTTAGCACGAAGAGTGGGATTTTTAAGTATTCTGCAGTTTCACCTAATAATTTAAAAATAAAAGATATTGTGAAAATTGAATTTAACTTACCTATTAAATTAATGGTAATACTATCTTAACAAACAAAACAAACACAAAAAAAAAATACAAAAAAAAAAACACCGCCCGTAAACTGCAAAAGCACTTATATGTGTACCGTACGTTAACGGTTGTCCTTAACGGATAGTTTATACAAAAAATCAACGAGTATGACCACAAAGTTAATTGGGTGTTTAAAAAAATGCCAGAGCAGCCCGATCGGCATTCCTAAGAAGAGGCGTCTTAAACGATCAACAATAAACTAACCTTTTCTCAAAGAGAGAAAATAAAGCGGGAGAATATGAATCGTATCTCAGTCGAATATTACAAAATATATATAGAGAAAAAAAGCAACAACAACAAACTGTCGGACCGATTGTCAAGGACGTATCCTTGATTGATATAAACAACACCTACTCAAGCTTTGCGAGGTTTAAATCCAACTGTTTATTCGCAATTTTGCCTTTTCTATTTCTTTTTTTAACACTTATGTTTGTTATCCGAAATAACACAGGGCGCAAAATGGCGACCACCTGTACGGGAAAGATATACCGGAGCACATTATCGCAGACAACGTAACTACTAGGATATAAAATATTTTATTTAAAGACATTCTGGAAAGAGTCCCTATTCTATAAAAGAACTGCAAATTTGATTTCAGGATTTTAATCCTAAATATTTTGTACAAATTAACAAAACAACAACAGAATAAAATAAATTAAACATGTGTATGAGTATGAATATTTGCTCCATCAACTGTCTGTCTGTCTGTCTGTTTGTCTGTCAGTCTATCTCTCTCTCTCTCATATATATATATATATATATATATATATATATATATATATATAAAAGAAAAAAGTCTGTGTGTGTACATTTCCCTACCAAACTACTCTGTCAATTTTCAGTCTACAGACTCGAGATTTGGGAAAATCTTTTTAATCGGTTTTCAGCCAGAAATTTGGTTGTCAAGAGGTCAAAGTTCAACGATTTGACCTTTGAAAACTCTACCAAACTTCTCCGCCAATTTTGGGTCTAAGCACTTGTAATTTTAGATGTAGGTTATTTGGACATGGATCAAACTTTTTTATTTGATTTCAGCCCAAAACAATAAATGTTAAGGTTTCAAAATTGGGGTCAAGTTTAAAACAATTTGACCTCTGCGGTCTCTACCAAATTGCTCAGCCAATTTTTGGTCTACAGATTTGAAATTTTACATAGTGTATTCAGATATAGAGCAAGCTTTTTAATCGTTTTTTAGCCGAAAATTTGGCTGCCAAAGGGGTTAAAGTTCAAAAGATTTGACTTTTGCGGTCTCTAGCAAACTATTCAGTCAATTTTGGGGTTTAAACATTTGAAATCTTACATAAAGGGTAGTTAGACATGCAACAAGCTTTTTAATAAGTTTTTAGGCGAAGTTTTGACTGACAAGAGGTCAAAGTTGAAAGAGTTGACCTTTGCAGACTCTACCAAACTCCTCCACCAATTTTGGGTGGAAATTTTAGATGTAGGCTACATGAATATGAGTCAAACTTTATATATATATATATATATATATATATATATATATATATATATATATATATATATATATATATATATATATAAATATAAAGACGTTCCAAAAGTATGCCCCTCATATTTTTAATTCCGTCTGAATGGATCAGGGAGATTGCAAATTGCAGTGTCATGATGACTGAAGTTATGTATTATATTCATAACTTGAAAATTTCATCTTTCTCTTACAGATATTGACGACATGAGACTCTAAGACAGCAAGCCCTGTCATGGACGTGCATCAGTAGCCGAGATGCATTCATTAAATTCCTTGCAAGAGTCCATTTGTGAATGGTGGTGACTATGTAGAAAAATGACTTCTGAGAAACAAAAGGTTGCTCGTTTCAATGGTATCACTTCCGTCTTCGTAACTCTTCAACATTTCGAGTTTACAAAATTGGAGGCTTTACTTTTGAAACGGCCCTCGTATATATAAGATGAATATCAATATTATTTAGTGCGATGAATTTCTTAAGTTGCACATACTCAAGTATAAGAGCCATTTTAATTATTCGCCATTGTTATCAAATATACAATGTAACCCGGATATAAGAGAGATGTAGGCTCCAACAGCGAACGAGTCTCTTATATCCGGGTTTAACATATATCCTGTTTTTTTTTGTCAAGGTAAGTATGAGAACACTTCATATAACGCTTTTTTATGTAGAGAACACTAGTTTATTTAACAGTTTTAGACATAAAAAAACAGGCAAAAAATACATTTTCAATCAGTTTTCACACATAATTCAGTCAAAAATTATTTTTTCTTAAAAAAGTTAGTCATTTAACAGTGTAACCCGGATATAAGATAGTTGTAAGGAGAGAGTCATGCGACATCTGGGCAGGAGCTGCTAGAAAGGACTTGTCCTGCCTTGATAGAGTTCAAAATAGACTTCGTAGTAGTAGCCTCGTAGGAGATGTCCTTTTCTCTTCCCTGCAACCTCTATCTCACAGAAGAGATGTTGCGAGTTTGCCTCTGATGTATCGTTATTTTCATGGAACGTGTTCGACTGAGCTTCAGTCTATGGTCCCCCCCCCTCGCCAAACTTTCACAAGAAACACTCGTCTAGCTGAAAACACTATTAATAATTCCCCCCACTCTTTATCTGTGCCTAAACCTAAACATAGATTCCATGAACAAAGCTTCTTTCTTAGAACTGCACGCCTATGGAATTGTCTTCCGTTTTCCTGCTTTCCGGCTGACTACAATATGGTTGTCTTCAAGTCTAACGTAAATAAGTTCTTGATGAGCCGTTCCATATAAGTTATCAAATTTACCGAATTTTCATTACTAATGATTACTATATTGTCCAATTTCTACTGTACACTCTTTAACCCTTATCCTTGAGTGGCCTCTTGGCCTTGATAATGTAGTGATGTCTGTGTAAAAAAAAAAGAAAGTCTTTTATATTCGGATTCTCATATCCTATCAGGGTTTCTTATATCCGGGTTACAATATATATAGATATCTCGAAATAAGTTGTGTAAAAAAATATTTAAAATGCTTTTCATTGAATTTCTTGACGAAAAAAAGAATAGTTTACATTGTCTTATATTTTTTAATTCTTTAGTATAACTTAGTAATTTTTTAGTATAACTTGGTAATTTTTTAGTATAACTTGGTAATTTTTTAGTATAACTTAGTAATTTTTTAGTATAACTTAGTAATTTTCCTTTTATAAATATACGAATGAAATTGAGCAGCCCAAGAAACTCCTGCTCCCATCCCTGTAGTAACACCTATCAGATTTCTATCTATCGATGCCGTTCAGTCTCGAAAGACAAAGGATACGCCCTGCAGGGACAGCTTCGCATGTAATTGTGAGGCAAGGGTTGCGCAATCTCCAACCACCGTTTCGTAAACAATGGGTTACCGTGTAAATCAATTGCAAATTTCGGCTAATCAGAACAATTAAAAAAATAGAAGCGTTTTAAAAGAGTAACTGAAGTCCAAAAACTGAGGAACATTTTATCATGTATTTTTTTGTGATTAAAATATACAGTATAAATCCTTAGCAAAAGAAACGGTGATTAACACAACTTGACTCTAATAATGTATCGATACATTTGCCGCCGGTAAGGTTCGAACCTAAAAAAAAAAAAAAATGATGAAGATATGAAAAAATAAGAATAAGCCAATATTTATTTCCCTTCACGATGGAAGGATATGGCACAAAGATCGGAAAGTGGGAATGAAGAACTAGCGCCCTAGCGGAAGAATACTATAGCCTACAAATATATGCCTGGGTAGCCCGTCGGTATTCCCTGATAAAAGCGTCTAAGGCAATTAGCAATAAATTAACTTCTCAAAGGGCGAGAAGGCAAAGCCTAGGAAGCTGGACCTCCTCGAACTACACAGAACAAGAACAAAACCCGACTCAACAAGGAAAAATACATCTTTAACAATGGCCTATACTCTGTAGATTTTCTTTCGGTGATTTCCAAACCACCAGAGTCTAGACCTCGCCTAGGGATTTTTATCCTGGGCCCCCCAAAATCAACAGAGATTAGACCATTCCAGTAATGATCCAGTTCCTGTTGAATTTGTGGTGAGAGTTTAATTCTGTGCAGTTCTAGGAGGTTCACACTTCTAGGCTTTACCTTCTCTCTTTGAGAAGGGGTTATGTTAATCGCCTAAGGTGCCCTTACTGGGAATGCCAACGGGACTGTTTAGGCACTTTTTTTGCAGGTCAGAGTGCCCCTCCTTGGGGGTGTTGACTTCTTAGTTCACCTTTCCGACCCTGGTGTATAAGTTCTTGCAGTGGGAGAGAACTGAAAAACTCTAGGCCATTGTTGAATTGTCTATTGGCTGAAATATTGTCCTCTGCAATTCTAAGAAGCCCATTTTCAAATTCACCTTTCCCGACCTTGTGTCACATCGTCACGCTGTGGAAGGAAGATAAAATATCACGGCAGTCCATTTCTTTTAACAAATAAAACAATTAACAACACAACTAACAATAGCACAGTTTTTTCCGCGTTTCCTTTGATATCGGTCGTAAAAAGTGGCGGCTTGCAGCCAATAACTTAAAGGGCTCCGGGCCACTGAAAAAGGCGCACCGGAAATAGTCGAGAGACAACGGAAATAGCCGACTGCACATTTAAAATAGAGCAAGTCAATCGTAGCTTCTACTCAATCTATCTTTATGGCCGATGTATCTCTCGCCTGGTCAGCATAATCAAACAGTCAACAAAGACGGCTGTAAAAGGCTTTGATGTGTCCAGGCGAACAAAACAGCCGCTTTGATTCGGCTTTTATCTTTATTTGTACTGACCATAAACGAACGAGATATGACGGAAAAGGAAAAGATATGTCTACGGTAGTGGTTAGGGAGCGTTTTTTTTTAATGCGTCTTTGAAGACTTATCTTAAAGCTTTGGCCGTCGGTAACGCTTAAGTTTGAGATAGTATTTTATTTGGTCTGTCAGGGGCAGACAAATGCAATTTTAATTGGTTCGGCAGGGGCAGACAAATGCAATTTTATTTGGTTTGGCAAGGGCAGAAAAATGCAAGTTTATTTGGTTTGGCAGGGGCAGACAAATGCAATTTCAAAATCGAATCGAAAATGAACGCATGTTGTTTTATTAATGCGGATTTTTTTAGAAAGTTTTTTTTCAATAAATATAATAAACTGATAATAACACAAAATGGAAAAATTTTAAAACAAAATAGACATTTTTTTTTAAAGTAAAACATGAATATAAAGTTTTTGCATCTGGAGTTAAAATAAATATAAGAAACTTAGAATAACACAAAATAGAGTTTGTTTTCTTTTTTAACAAAATATACATTTTTTAATAAAATATAGATTTTTTTTTACAAAATATAGATTTTTTTAATAAAATATACATTTTTTAATAAAATATACATTTTTAAACAAAATATACATTTTTTAAAATAAAATATACATTATTTTAGTAAAATATACATTTTTTTTAACAAAATATACATTTTATTTAATAAAATACACATTTTTTTAATAAAATATATATATTTTAATAAAATATACATTTTTTTAATAAAATATACATTTTTTTAATAAAATATACATTTTTTAATAAAATATACGTTTTTTTAATAAAATATACATTTTTTAAAATAAAATATACATTTTTTTAATAAAATATACATTTTTTAAATAAAATATACATGTTTTTAATAAAATATACATTTTTTAATAAAATATACATTTTTTTAATAAAATATACATTTTTTTAATAAAATATACATTTTTTAACAAAATATACATTTTTTTAATAAAATATACATTTTTTAACAAAGTATACATTTTTTAATAAAACATGGTTATGCATTCTAGAAATGAGAAAACAATTTTTTCTTTCAAATTTTTAAATTTTCGTAATAAGTTGCGAACATTTTTTTTTTTATTATAAAATAATAAAACAACACGATTTTCGATTCGGGCCTGAAATCGTCCGCTCGTGATATGAATTCTTCTCAGGTCCAAACATAAAACCCCCAAAAAGTGAACTCGTCCGAATAGTACACAAGTACTAATAATTAAAATTTTGAACAAAAAATAATAAAAAAATAAATAGGAAAGAATAACTTTTGTCATTGGAAAATAGGTCCATTTTTTCCGATTCCGAGACTAATTCCGATACCCTCCAAAGTTCTGATTTTTCTGATTCCCGATTCCATTTCTGAATACTCGTTCCAACACTAATAATAATTATATATGACTGTTCATCAGTGTGTCACGTTTTGGATATGGATAGCCATGCCGGTGCCAGGAAAACTCGTTCCGGGAAAACTCATCTCCAGAAAACCTGTACCCGGAAAACTCGTACCCGGAAAACTCATACCCGGACCCCCCCCCCTTTTTGATAGGTAGGAAAATTGGTCCCTTATTGAATAAATATCGATTGAAAACACATTTTATTACCGTTCTGGAAGGAGATATTGTTTTTAAAAAGAAACTATGCACCCCCATAATATTTTTTTCAATCATTTTTAACTCTTGCTTAAAAAATAAATAAACTTGATCACGAAGTCAAGATACGAAAAACGAAACCAAATATTTATTTTTAAAAATATTCTAGTTTTAACACTTTTTGTGTCATTACGAAACAAAAATAAAGAAAGAAAACACATATTATCAAAGAAAGCAATTATTTTATTTAAAAGAATTAATTCAGTTTAAATTATTCTTGTGTTATTACAAAACAACAAAAAAGAAAACACGGTCTTATGTAATTTTGGTACCGCGCTGAAATAATAACGCTATTATTTCGAAAGCCATTCTTAACATGGGGAGGGAGGGTATCGTTTAAAGGTCATTTCGGGGGTACTTGTGCAGTACTTAAAAATATACAAATTTATTTTCTTTTGGAGGTGGGGGAGGCTCGTTTTAAAACTATATCTACCTCAGTATTTTCTTTAATTTTCGGACATTTTTTTGTTAAAAATTATTTACTAAGTAATGTCGAGTCTGACATTACTTGTTATTTCTTTTTAATTAAATAAACTATTTAAAATGAGTTTAAACACCAAAATCTTACAAAACTAAGTAGAAAACGAAAACTTGGCAAAATCAATTTAATTTTTTTAAAACAATAAACATGTAAAAATATTTAAAAAATATAATATTGGATGTGCATTATTACCTAAAAATATACAAATTTATTTTCTTTTTTTGGGGGGAGGGGGGCTCGTTTTAAAACTATATTTACTTTAATATTTTCTTTAATTTTCTATTTTGGAGCAATTATCCTCCTAAGACGTGACCCTCTTATGTCGGACATTTTTTGTTCATAAGTAACACTCGACATTACTTTTTTTTTTTTAAACTAAATAAACTCTTTAAAATAAGTTAAAAGACCAAAAACTTTCAAAGCTAGGTAGAAAACGAAAACTTAGAAAAATTAATTTAATTTTTTTAAAACAACAGTAAACAAGTAAAAATATTTTTAAAACATATTATGGGAGGTGTATTCTCTTTTAAAGACAATATCTCCTTCAAGAACGGTAATAAAATGTGTTTCCAATCGATGTTTATTCAATAAGGGACCAGTTTTCCTACCTAGCAAAAGGGGACGAATTTTTCGGAGACGAGTTTTCCGGGGACGAGTTTTCCGGAGACGAGTTTTCCGGGGACGAGTTTTCCTAAATTCAGCCATGCCATCTCTAACATCATGCAGATTGATCGGACGCATCTTATTAATGCCTGTTCGCATTTCTTTGTCCTGAAAGAGAAAGAAACAAAATAAGATAAAAGTTCTAAATACAAATAAAAAATAATAAGCAAGTCCGAGTTTCGAGTGATGAACGCAGCTATAAAGGCAAATCTTTACAGAAATAAAACGAACATAAAAAATGCGAAGGAGAAATAAAACCACTTTATAAATTAAACGCGCACAAATAAAAACGCTAAAACAAGCTTTAAAAAAGATAATATTCAGTTTTACGTTCAAGACACGCTTATATTTATATCGCGGGTCGGCTGTTTTGAAAGTGAAAGTTTTATCAGTCAAGATGAATCTATTTATCTATTTCTAGTAGAGAGACCCGGCGTTGTCCGGGATTGAACGAGGATCAATGAATTTTGAGGAATATGTGCATAAACTTTTCATTTTAAAGTCCCCCAAAAGATAAAAGTCACATGACCTCCGAACCGGGGAACGTGGTGGCCTAGATGTAGCAGTGTCAGAAACCGATCTTAAGAATGTGCGAAAAAAATTGAATAATTCGACCTCCTATCTTTACAAGCTTATAACTACGTGAAAAATGTAATTCAAACCCTCAATTTTTTTTTCAATTAAAGGAGCAAAGACCAAAGTTTTAAAAAATAGCAGGTTTAATAGCAAATTATGCAATATTTATTTTTTTAATCGGTTTTCTTTAAAAAAAGATTTGAAGAAAACAAATGAAATTTTACTTACATCGGTTATAAAAAGTCGATATAAATTCGAAAAAATCACTTACCTATAAAAAAATACTATTGAATGTTTAGTTCCATTCTTCATTGTTCAGAATTTATCGATAGTTATATTTTAAATTCCATTTATTTTTTAAATAAAATAATTTTTTAAACGACTGTTTGAAAAATGCGCGATTATGCAAGCATTTTTACGTCTTTATCGAAAAACCAGAAGTAGCCGTTTGTCCTTGTTTAGAACTACGGATGGACAGAAGGCAGTAAAACCCACATGTTCACGTTAGCCGTCTAGACTTGTGCCTGAAGAAATATGTGTTCCCATAGTTTAAAAATAGTCAAAATTCACTTATAAGTTTTTGCCTTAAAAAAAAAAACACTCGAGGGATTTTTTTTTTTTTTCTCAAAGAAATACATAAATTTTTGATTTATTATATTTTCATTCTTCTTTATCGAGTGATTTAAAAAAAATATCTAAAAAAAGAAAATATTGAATGAAATAGAAAAATGTCCTCAGCGTCCAATATTGACTGGAAAATTCTAAACATAAAATAAGCTTCTACTTAAAAAAAATCAACGTGATTTTAGAAAAAAAAAAGAAGTATTTTACACTTTGGACTTTACAGGTAAATTTGCAAAAACACATTTTTGTTTTAAATTTGAATATTTTATTTATTTATCTTTTATCTTCAATTTGTGATATATAAAACTTTGGTACGTAAATTAATTATTTAAATTTTAATAGACATTTCAAAATGCGGGGGGGGTGAATTTAACAAAAACCTTTGTCTAAAATATTAAATCGGATTTATTGGAAAGAGAATAAAATTTCACATTGACCCTGAAAATATCATAAAAATTGAACGAATAGAAAAATTTTGATAGATTTTTTAAGTTTAAAAATTGAAAAATATTTAACTTGTAAAATTAAATTGATTTCATTACGAAAAAAAAAGGGCTGCCTGAACGCAAGCAGGAACTTTGTAAAAACTGTTGTTTTTTTAAAATAAAAAATAATATTTCTATTATTTTTTAAACAACTTTAATAGTTTATTTTGGAAGTAAATTCCATACAGAAAATAAACAACCCACTTTAAAAAGGAAAATTACGTTTTTTTATATTTTATTCGTAGTTTTGTGTTTCCATGGCAGGTGCTCGTCTGAGCTCCAATCCCTCGTCCCCCCCTCGCCAATCTTTCACGAGAAACACCCGTCTGGCTGAAACTACTGTCAATAATTTTCCCCACTCTTTATCTGTGCCTAAATCCAAACGTAGATTCCATGAGCAAAGCTTTTTTCTTAGAACTGCACGCCAGTGGAACTCTCTGCCGCTTGCCTGTTTCTCACCTGACTACAACTTGGACGTCTTCAAGTCCAATATAAACAAACTCCTGACAAACCTCCCCCTTAAGTAAGACACTCTATCAAAACCCTCAATACTAATGATTACTACAATACTATCTCATTGATTACTGTACACGCAATAACCCTTATCCCTGAGTGGCCTTCGGGCCTTGATAAGTGGTGACCCCCATGTAAAAAAAAAAAGGTGTATCAGAATTTTGGGGAATTTGTTTACTTTTGGGGAGGGGGGCAAATGCTGAACTTAGTCATTTTTTTATGCCTTGTTCACTGTGCCCTCGCGGGTGGGGGGTGGGGGACCACGCATGCGTCACTTGTTTAAATTTGTTATTAATATTAAATCGATTTATTTTCCACGATCGATTTGTAAATGTTGAAAATGTCTATGATTTGTCGAATGGCAATCTTGTTTATCTACGACTTTCACTTCGTCTCTGCCGATCATCTTCGATCCGAGCGCGGATTATTTCTCATTGAAAGATTTCCTTTTTGGATCGACAAAACTCTTTCTGGCAGGCACACCCGTTCTCTGTATAGCAGTATTCTCTTCACGCAGATACGAGGTGCCTTCAATAAGTTTCCAGACTTTTTTTTTTCGTATGAACAGTTTTATTGGTAGTACACACATGATACTTTAGTTTTCTTCGAAGTAATCTCCTCCGGCTGCAATGCACTTGTTGTACCATTCCAACAACTTCTGGAAGGCTCCATGGAAGTCCTCTTGTGTGAGCGTGCCAATGACCTTTTGTCATAACCTCTTTCATCTCCTCAATTGTCTCATAATGACAGCTTCTAAGTTGTTGTTTTTTTTTTGGGGGGGGGAGCTTAGGGAATAACCAAAAGTCACAGGGATTAAGGTCTGGACAATAGGGAGGATGAGGAATTGTCTTGATGCCCATTTTGGTCAAATAGTCTGGATAGAGTTGTAAATTGGTACATTGTCCTGGCAGAAATGCTACTGACTCGATTTGAAGAGGGCTAGCCTCTTCCGAAGGAATCTCTTCCTGAACTCCCTTAAAACCTCGACATAATATTCCTTATTGATGTAAATAATCTATATAATATTCTGCTCTTGCCTTCCTACGTTAGTCTGTACGTCACGCTAAAAAAAGCCAAATACATTTTTAAAGACCAAACTGCTTCAAAAAAAAAAAAGACGAAATTTACGAAATATTGCTTTAAAAGCCAATCTGGCGATCCTAGAAAAGAACATGAAAGTGATCTTCTTTTGATGTAGTCTCATTTTGGGATATAATTATAATAATATATGATCATTGTTTGAACTCTGATAATAACTGGTGGTGGTCTCTGGATTCTGAGTGACAACAAGTCTCATACATATTCAATGCTCTCCACCTTTTTCGATAACCTTAGCATATGAATTTACGTTATTGCAACAGCCGTTTGCCATTGACTTCTCGCTGGCAATGGTCATTGGTCTTCATTTGAATTTGGCCAACAATAAGTCTTACTAAAGTCTCATTCCCTCCCTTTTATGCAATCCGGAGGAGGTCTGGTTCGTACTCTCTCTTTGTTTTCTACTTTCTCGATTATTTGGTGTGATGGCGATTATGCAACCACTACATTACATTTTTGGGGGGTGGGGAGTAGTTAATTACAATTTTGCGGTTTCAGTTAGCCGGCTTTGCTCGGGCCCTATGTACTGTTCATAACTTTATGTGCATATGTATATATATATGCATATATTCATATATACATTTATATATTTACATATATACATATATATATATACATATATATATATGTATATACATATATATATATACATATATATATACATACATATATATACATATATATATATATATAGATATATATATATATTAAAAAGTTTGACTCATGTTTTTTTTGTTTTTGTTTTTTACACAGTGATCACCACTTATCAAGGCCCGGAAGCCACTCAGGGATAAGGGTTATTGCAAGTACATTACGTTAGTGTGGAGATTTGATGAAGTGTTTACTTAAGGGGGCGGTTCATTAGGAATTTGTTAACATTGGACTTGAAGACATCCAAGTTGTAGTCTGGTGGGAAGCAGGCAGACGGAACAGAGTTCCACAGGTTTGCAGTTCTAAGAAAGAAGCCCCGTTCATGGAATCCACGTTTTGATTTAGGCACAGATATAGAGTGGAGGAAATTTTTCACAGTGGATTCAGCTAGACAGGTGTTTTTCGTGAAAGATTGGCGAGGGGGGACCAGAGATTGGAGTTCAGAATAGTACCTGCCATGGAAATAACGATAAAACAAGGTTATGCTCGCAACGTCTCTTCTGTGGGAGAGAGGTTGCAGGGTAGAGAAAAGGACATCCCCCACTAAGCCACGAAGTCTATTTTGTACTCTGTCAAGGCAGGATAGGCTGTTTTTAGCAGCTCCTGCCCAGATATGGCAACAGTATTCCATCCTTGGACGTATTTGGCTTTTATATAGATAGAGAATTGCATCAGTAGTGAGATATCTTCTGGAGCGGTAGAAGGATCCCACCATCTTTCCAGCGACCTTGGCAACAGACTTGATGTAGTGTTCCATTTCAGATCAGGAGTAAAGGTCAAACCCAGAAGCTTCTCAAAACACGGGGCCTCACCCAGACGAGAGCCATCCATCACAATTGATGCCAGCGTTGATGATGTAAGGATAGGAGTTTGGTTTTGGATGCATTAAAGGTTACCAGCCACGTCTTCCCCCACTGAACCACGCGCTCGAGATCAGAGGAGAGAGAATCAGATAGAACTTTGTCATTTACAGCCTTTGATGTGTTGCCGTAGATGGTCGTGTCATCAGCATAGATGTCAACGAATGATTTAAGTATGTGTTTAGGGAGGTCATTGATGTAGATCAGGAAGAGAGTTGGGCCCAGGATTGACCCCTGAGGGACTCCAGCATTTATATTGCAGGCCTCCGATTTTTGTCCATCTACCACTACTCTTATGAGCCTATCGGAGAGAAATGATTTAATGATTGAGAAAACATTTCCAGTTATACCGTAGCTGGAAATCTTGTGAAGTAGGCCTTTATGCCATACCTTGTCGAAGGCCTTTGATATATCAAGAGCAATTGCCCTAGAAAGGAAGCCTTTGTCAAGAGATTCACTAATCCTGTGGGATATAACCGTCAGCACATCTGCGGTAGATCTTGCAGAGCGGAAACCATATTGTGTGTCACTAATAAGGTTATTCCTGCTGAGGTGGTTGACTATTTCTCTATTTAATATGGATTCCAGCAACTTACTCATAACACACAGGAGACTTATTGGTCTGTACTGAGAGGGAGATGACTTATCACCTGAACTGAATTCTTAAATACAGGGCAAACTGATGAGGTCTTCCAGGGAGTCGGAAAGCACTTCTCCTTAAGGCAGCGCTTAAATAGTTTTGTAAGTATGGGAGCAAGTTCTGGTTGAAGCTTTTTTAACACTATAATTGGGATGCCATCAGGGCCAGTTGCTTTACTGGAATCTAGGTTCTTTATTAGCTTGGCGACCTCCTGCACGGATATTTGTCCAGGTAACCTATATCTAAAATTTCAAGTGTTTAGACCCAAAATTGGTGGAGGAGTTTGCAAAGCTCACCTCTTCCAACTTTGACTTCCTGCCAGCCAAATTTTTGCCCCAAAACTGATTAAAACGCTTGCTGCATGTCTGAATACCATTTATGTAAAATTTCAAAATTTTAGACTTAAAATTGGCTGAATAGTTTGTAAGAGACCGAAAAAGTCAAATCTTTTGAACTTTGGCCTCTTGGCAGTCAAATTTTCGGCCAAAAACCAAATAAAAAGCTTGCCGTATGTCTGAATACACTTTATGTAAAATTTTTAATGTTTAGACCAAAAATTAGCTGAGTAATTTTAAAGACCACATAGGTCAATTTTTTTAAAACTTTGACCCCAATTTTGACCTCTTGTCATTTATTGTTTTGGGTTCAAATAAAATTTAAAAAAAAAAGTTTAATCTATTTCGAAGTAACCTACATTTAAAATTTCAAGTGTTTAGATTCAGAATTGGCGGAGGAGTTTGGTAGAGTTTTCAAAGGTCAAATCGTTGGACTTTGACGGCTTGACAGTAAAATTTCTGGCCGAAAACAGATTAAAAAGATTTTCCCAAATCTCATTACCCCTTATGTCAAATCTCGAGTTTGTACACTGAAAATTGACAGAGTAGTTTGGTAGGGAAATGTACACGCACAAACACAGACTCACACAAACAGACAATTTCACTTTTATAGATACTAGAATGGGTGCTCAGTTTGCCTGGTTTTCCCGGGTGTATGGATGTGTGTGTTGAGCAAAAAAAAAAAAAAAATGTGGAAGTAGGAAGACAGGCTCGAACCCGTACCGTGAAGGAGGAAAAGAACGGGGGGGAAAACGTGACATCTTTGCTGTTACGATCACCGCCAAACCTGAAGTGACGTAGATTTAAATTAAGGCTAGACAATCGAAAAGAGGGGATGAATTTCGAAAATATCGGTGAGAAAAGCGACCCCTCCCTGTAGAAAAGTGCCCATTTGAGGGTGAAGATATTAATGTTTTTAGCCAATTTTTCGGTATTTTTCGTCTGAAGGGTCGAGCTTCAAAACGATACTGATCTTGTGAAAATTTGTCGCCTCTGTCGAAAGCTTTAGGCAGATATGCAAACATACATACATACATTTATATATTGGTAGCTCAAATTTTCGACCCAAACTCATAAAAAAATGACCCATCTCTGAATACGCTTTATGTAAAATTTCAAATGTTTAGACCAGAAATAGTCTGAGTAATTTGGTATAGACCGCAGAGGTCATTTTTTTAAAACTATATCTATCTATCTATCTATCTATCTATAAAAGTGAACGTGTCTGTCTGTGTGTCTGTGTACATTTCTCTACACAATAACTCTGTCAATTTTTAGTCTACAGACTCGAAATTAGATATACAGGGTACTGAGATTTGGGAAAATCGATGTGATCGGTTTTCCCCCACGAATTTTGCTGTTAAAGGGTCAAAGTTCAACGAGTTGACCTTTGAGAACCCTACCAAACTCCTCCGACAATTTTGGGTCTACACACTTGAAATTTTAGATATAGGTTCCTTGGACATGGATCTAACTTAATGATTTGAGCCCAAAACAATAAATATTAAGGGGTCATAATAGGGGTCAAAGTAAAAAAAAAAATTGACCACTGCGGTCTCTTCCAAATTACTCAGACAATTTCTGGTCTAAACATTTGAAATTTGACATAGAGAGTATTCAGAGATAGGGCAAGCTTTTTCATCAGTTTGGGTCGAACATTTTTAGTTACCAATATATAAATGTATGTATGTATGTTTGCATGTCTGCCTAAAACTTTCGACAGAGACGACGGATTTTACCAAGATCAGTATCGTTTTAAAGTCCGACCTTCCAGGCGACAAATATCGAAAAAATTGGCTAAAAACATTAATATCTTCACCTTCAACTGGGAACTTTTCTACCGTGGGGGAGGGGGGTCGCTTTATTCGCCGATATTTTTTAAAGTCATCCTCTCCTCTCTATTGTCTAGCCTTAATTTTAAAAATTGTCACTTCCGCTTTGGCGGAGGTCGTAACAGCATACACGTCAGGTTTTTTCCCCGTTCTTTTCCTCCTTCGCGGTACGGGTTCGAGCCTGCCTTCCTACTACCACTTATTTATTTTTTTGCTCAACAGACACATCCAAACACTCGGGCAACGTCGGGTTGAAATGACATATATATATATATATATATATATATATATATATATATATATATATATATATATATATATATATATATATATATAACTCTTATTTATTTTAAATCGTATCAATAAAACGTTCGTATGAGTACCTTTGAAATGATGACTTCAATTGCAAGAGCTTAATATTATCTCTTTCTGCCTCTTCCACAAATGAGGAGTCCGTTTGAATGAAGATATGCTAATAAATTTTAAAGTTTCAGACACGTCTTATTGTTTAGTTTCTTACCAAAATTTTCGAAGGCATCGCTTTGATAGTTCCGAAATTTTTTCCGAAGTCGTCCGTGGTTTATGTACAAAGGAATTAAGAGTCGGAAGGAGGGGAGGGGGGTTCGTAGGGATTGACGAAAAGTGCGTATTTACCTGGCCAACCAACAAGATCGCAACACAGGTAGGTATCTTTGAAACAAAAGGAAAAGATTACACTTCTTATCTATTTCAAGGGAAGGAAAAGGTGAAGGAGTGGGGGTGTCTGCAAGACAGAGGCGAGCGGTGGGTTGTTGATCAGAGT
>NC_136515.1:51014559-51059559 GCF_053919585.1 Euprymna scolopes | reverse complement strand
GACAAAATACTATTAAAATCCCGCCGAATATATGTCAACCTATGTCACAGTAACATATATTGAGCGAGCTTTAACAGTATTGTATCCAGTTTTCTATTTATAACACCTTTTCCCAAACTTACCGTGTTAAAAGAGAGCCAGACGCCATCTTGAATTTTCGAATACATCGGTAAACACTGTATGGTTTTCGAGCTGAATAAACGTGTTAAATTGAATAAAAACACGAAAAATATATCCAGTTTGGTAGAAAAGTAACTTATCTTGCCTTTGATAACATTTATTTGTTATATATTTGTTTTTTCACAACTTTTTCGAATCTATGTGTACAGTAATACAACCCCCATATTTATTTTGCTACCTTAGGGTTTTAAAGAGTTCGGGTAGCGAAATAAATTGATAACAGCGTTTCGAAGTTGTTAATGTCACTTCTAACAACAACAACAACAACAACGACGACGGCAATAATAATAATAATAATAATAATAATAATAATAATAATAATAATAATAATAATTTAAAAGCGAAAAAAAAAAAAACGTGCATTCAAGTGGTTAGTCGAAGCTCAGCAGATGCTGGTGCCATGAGTTTCTTTTTAATTAAAAAAAAAAAATTTTTATTTATTTATTTTTTTTAAATTTAATTTTCACCCCAAACAACGCACAGTTACACTTGCACTTCTGCTTGACAGTACAGTTGGGGAAGCAGAATCCCGGATGAGAGTTTCAAAGCCTAGCAGTTCTGGGGAAGAAATTATTGAAGTAGAAGGCTTTCTCACTCCTAGGGATCTCTACTGTGTAGGGGTGGGATTTAGCTGCTTGTCGGGTTTGTTTGGGGTATTTACGTCGAGAGAGTGCAAGTGCTTGTAGTTTGTCAGAGCATTCACCATTAAAATACTTGTAGAACAGGCAGAGAGATGCAACGTTTCGTCGATGGGATAGAGGCTGAAGCTTGGATGACAGTTCAGGACCTATCACGTTAGCGATTCTCTTTTGAACTCTGTCCAGAAGCCATTGCTATTGATGGTAGAGAAGGTTTCTTGTAATTATTGAAGGAAACAAACTTACTCTTGACAGCATTGAATGTCACCATCCATGTTTGTCCTCATTTCCCTACAGATTGGAGGTCATCCTCTAGCGTTTATGTCATTTTGTAAACAGCAAATATACCCATCTCAAAGACAATTTTATCAGGGAAGTCATTTATGAATATTAGGAATAATAAAGGTCATAGGATAGACGCCTGAGGTACACCTGCATTTATATCATATTGTTTAGATGTACGACCGTCGAGGACAACCTGGATTCTTTTCTTACTTACGAAGGATTTAATTACGTTATGTATTCTTCCAGTGATACCATATGATCTAATTTTCCTTAGAAGACTATAGTGCCATACCTTTAGATATATCCAGGCTTACCACTCTACCCTCCCTTGCTTTGTCCAGTGAACATTTAGAATATCTGCTGCGAAACAGGCTTGCCTAAATCCATATTGATGGTCGGTCAGAAGTTTAGCATCTGTAAGGTGATGGACTAGAGCTTGATTAATTATGGACTCAAATATTTTGGCGAAAAGTTGGAGGAGGCTAATCGGGTGATAATTTAGTGGGCCAATCCGTTCGCCAGAATTCTTGTAAACTGGTACCACAGTAGCAGTTTTCCAGCAGTCAGGAAAGCCAAATTCGTTAAGGCATTTGTTGTAAAGTTTGGAGAGAATTGGAGTTCTGGGCAAATGCAAAAGGAAACTTCACACCAATAAACGTATTAATGTTCATATAATCCCAACCAAGTAAAAAAAAAAAAGCTCAATACGACTGCGATAAGTAGAGCTTAATACCATAAGCATAAATAAAAATTGTAAATCAGAAATTTACAATTTATTTTTCGACAGAATAGCTCCAATAAAAAAAAAAGGATGGTGAAATATCCTTATTCCCCGGAGTTTCAACCTCTCTCACACAGAAGAGACGTTACGAGCCTGTCTTTGTTTTATCGTTACTTCCATGGCAAATGCTCGTCTGAGCTCCAATCCCTCGTCCCTCCTCGCCAATATTTCACGATAAACACCCGTCTAGCTGAAACCACTGTCAAAAATTTCCCCCACTCTTTATCTGTACCTAAATCAAAACATAGATTCCACAAACAAAGATTCTTTCTTAGAAGTACACGCCAGTGGAACTCTCTTCCGTTTGCCTGTTTCCCACCTAACTACAACTTGGATGTCTTCAAGTCCAACATAAACAAATTCCTGATAAACTGCCCCTTTAAGTAAGACCCTTTATCAAATCCCCAAATACTAGCGATTACTACGATACTATCCCATTGATTACTATACACGCAATAACTCTTATCCCCGAGTGGCTTCCGGACCTTGATAAGTGGTGACTTCCATGTAAAAAAAAAAAATGTAATATTCTTCTCGTCAAAGGATAGAAACAGCTTAGCAGATTATATATATAGTGCGGAGCAGGAATCTGCTGGTTTTTGCATTTTCTGGAACTGCATTTTTTTGATGGTGGTCACAAAATGTATAATAATTCTTGTAAAATAATGTTTGCATATAGTGTTTGTGTAACATAATTTTTTAGAAATAATGTTTGCATATAGTGTTTGTGTAACATAATTTTTTAGAAATAATGTTTGCATATAGTGTTTGTGTAACATAATTTTTTAGAAATAATGTTTGCATATAGTGTTTGTGTAACATAATTTTTTAGAAATAATGTTTGCATATAGTGTTTGTGTAACATAATTTTTTAGAAATAATGTTTGCATATAGTGTTTGTGTAACATAATTTTTTAGAAATAATGTTTGCATATAGTGTTTGTGTAACATAATTTTTTAGAAATAATGTTTGCATATAGTGTTTGTGTAACATAATTTTTTAGAAATAATGTTTGCATATAGTGTTTGTGTAACATAATTTTTTAGAAATAATGTTTGCATATAGTGTTTGTGTAACATAATTTTTTAGAAATAATGTTTGCATATAGTGTTTGTGTAACATAATTTTTTAGAAATAATGTTTGCATATAGTGTTTGTGTAACATAATTTTTTAGAAATAATGTTTGCATATAGTGTTTGTGTAACATAATTTTTTAGAAATAATGTTTGCATATAGTGTTTGTGTAACATAATTTTTTAGAAATAATGTTTGCATATAGTGTTTGTGTAACATAATTTTTTAGAAATAATGTTTGCATATAGTGTTTGTGTAACATAATTTTTTAGAAATAATGTTTGCATATAGTGTTTGTGTAACATAATTTTTTAGAAATAATGTTTGCATATAGTGTTTGTGTAACATAATTTTTTAGAAATAATGTTTGCATAAAATTTGTTATAAACAAACAAGAAAGAGGGGGAAAACAAGAAAGAGAGGGGAAAAGAAAAAAAAGAAAAATTCCAAACCGGACTGGTTGAATCCAAGATGTGATATTGTCAGTTGTAAATATCATGAATCAAAAGATGTATGTATCCGTTTTTTGGAGTTGGAAAACAGTTGGAAAAAGATGCTAGTGAAGATATGAAGAGAATCTTATGAACACCATCATACAATGCAGTTTCAGAAAATGCTAAAACCAGCAGTTTCAATAAGTGCTAAAACAATCACATTCTAGCTCCGCTATATATATAATCTACTAACCAGTTTCTATTCTTTGACAAGAAGAAAATTACATTCTTTGAAACAATTTTGAACTTCAAAGTTCAAAATTGTTTCAAATTTCAAAGAATGTAATAAGGATATTTCACCGCTCACCCTTTTTTTTATTGTCGAAAAATAAATTTGTACATGTATATTTCTGATTTACAGTTTTTATATATATATATATATATATATATATATATATATATATATATATATGTGTGTGTGTGTGTGTGTGTGTGTGTGTGTGTATGTGTGTGTGTGTGTGTGTGTGCGTATATACTAGCAGGTCGTCTGGCGTTGCCAAGTCGAAAAATATACTAAAATATGATATTTTATTTTATGTAAACTTCGTATTTATTTTTTATTAAGCCAATTCTCTATTGATTATTATATTGTACCTAATATATAGTAGTGCCTCTCCAGCGTGGCCCGGTCGTAAAATATGCTGAAATATGATATTTTAATTCATGCAGATTTCGTATTTAAATAAGTGACTTTAAACTTTTATATATATTTGCGTGTGCACAGAAGTAACAAGTTTAGTCGACTTACTCCTACTAAGTTCAATTTTTTTTTTCGATTTTGATTCACAGCAATTTTTATAGGCTACAAACAAAATCAAATTAGTTCTACAGGTTCAAATCCCCTATATATCAAGTTTCAAGTCGGTACACCCGAAATTGGTAGTTTGGCTTTTATATAGATAGAGAATTGCATAAGTAGTGAGATATCTTCTGGAGCGGTAGAAGGATCCCACCATCTTTCCAGCGACCTTGGCAACAGACTTGATGTATGTGTTCCATTTCAGATCAGGAGTAAAGGTCAAACCCAGAAGCTTGTCAAAACACGGGGCCTCACCAAGACGAGAGCCATCCATCACAATTGATGCCAGATGGGGATCAGAGCGTTGATGATGGTCGTGTCATCAGCATAAATGTCAACGAATGATTTAAGTATGTGTTTAGGGAGGTCATTGATGTAGATCAGGAAGAGAGTTGGGCCCAGGATTGACCCCTGAGGGACTCCAGCATTTATAAGCAGGCCTCCGATTTTTGTCCATCTACCACTACTCTTATGAGCCTATCAGAGAGAAATGATTTAATGATTGAGAAAACATTTCTAGTTATACCATAGCTGGAAATCTTGTGAAGTAGACCCTTATGCCATACCTTGTCGAAGGCCTTTGATATATCAAGAGCAATTGCCCTAGAAAGGAAGCCTTTGTCAAGACATTCACTAATCCTGTGGGATATAACCGTCAGCACATCTGCAGTAGATCTTGCAGAGCAGAAACCATATTGTGTCTCACTAAGAAGGTTATTCCTGCTGAGGTGGTTGACTATTTCTCTATTTAATATGGATTCCAGCAACTTACTCATAACACACAGGAGACTTATAGGTCGGTACTGAGAGGGAGATGACTTATCACCTGAATTCTTAAATACAGGGCATACTGACGAGGTTTTCCAGGATGTTGGAAAGCACTTCTCCTTAAGGCAATGCTTAAACAGTTTTGTAAGTATGAGAGCAAGTTCTAGTTGAAGCTTTTTAACACTATAATTGGGATGCCGTCAGGGCCAGTTGCTTTACTGGAATCAAGGTTCTTGATTAGCTTGGCAACCTCACGCACAGATATTTGTATGTTACCTAGTGTGTTCTGTGTTATAGGAGGAAATATGGGGAGTTGATTGCCTTCGTCGCATAGGGTAGAATTAGCTGCAAAGTTCTTTGCAAATAGTTTGACCTTGTCTGATGCTGACGAGATGACCTCTGGTCCATTGATAATGGTTGGGATAGAACGCACACTTCTGTTCAGGATCCTATTTGTTATTTGCCAAAACTGGTGGGATCCAAGCCGCTGATCAGCTACCTTGGATTTAACAGACTGGACATATAGCTCTCTTGCATTTTTTATTACTCTTTTACAGTGGTTGCTGGCAGTCCTGAAAGCAGCTTTAGTCTCAGTGCATCTATTACGTTGGTAGCTATGGAAAAAGTGATTTCTGTGCGCGATAGCAGCAGCACATTCTGGAGAGAACCATGGCTGGCTGGCTGATAGGTCTTTGTTGGAATTTTTTAGATGGTATGAATTGGTCTATGCCTACAATTAACCATTCGGTCAGATCTGATACTATATAGGACACTTCCTTTTTTAACATGGAGTGCAGAGGTAAATCAGATATGAATGTACGGAAGCTATCCCAGTCAGCCATAGAGTATCGGTATACAGTACGGTGGAGGGGTACGTCTGGGGACTTATTACATTTTGTTTTTATCTTAAATGATACGACGGAGAGGTTGGAGGATCCTAGAGGAGAAAGAATGGAACATGAGCATAGCTCAGGGGAAGTTGAGAGAAAAAAAATGCCGGAAATTATTCTCTAATAGAAATAGTTAACCACCTCAGCAGAAATAACCTTATTAGTGACATGCAATATGGTTTCCATTCTGCAAGATCTACTGCAGATGTTCTAACGGTTATATTTCCTAGGATTAGTGAATCTCTTGACAAAGGCTCCTTTCTAGGGCAATTGCTCTTGACATATCAAAGGCCTTCGATAAGGTATGGCATAAGGGTCTACTTTACAAGATTTCCAGCTCCGGTATAACTGGAAATATTCTCTCTATCATTAAATCATTTCTCTCTGATAGGCTCATAAGAGTAGTGGTTGGTGGACAAAAATCAGAGGTCAACAGTATTAATACTAGAGTCCCTCAAGGGTCCATCCTGGGCCCAACCCTCTTCCTGATCTACATCAATGACCTCCCTAAACACATACTTAAATCATTCATTGACATCTATGCTGATGACACGATCATCAAAGGCTGTAAATGACAAAGTTCTCTCTGATTCTGTCTCATCTGATCTCCAGTGGTTCAGTGGGGGAAGATGTGGCTGGTTACCTTTAATGCATCTAAAACCAAACTCCTATCTTTACATCATCAACGCTCTGATCCATCTGGCATCAATTGAAATGGATGGCTCTCGTCTAGGAGAAGCCCCATGTTTTGACAAGCTCTGGGCTTGACCTTTACTCCTGATCTGAAATGGAACACGTACATCAAGTCTGTTGCCAAGGTCGCTGGAAAGATGGTGGGATCTTTTTACCGCTCCAGAAGATATCTCACTACTGATGCAATTCTATATCTATATAAAAGCCAAGTACGTCCAAGGATGGAATACTGCTGCAATATCTAGGCAGGAGTTGCTAAAACACCCTATTCTGCCTTGACAGAGTACAAAATAGACTTCGTGGCTTAGTGGGGGATGTCCTTTTCTCTTCCCTGCAACCTCTCTCCCACAGAAGAGACATTGCAAGCCTATCTTTGTTTTATCTTTATTTCCATGGCAGGTGCTCGTCTGAACTCCAATCTCTGGCCCCCCCCTCGCCAATCTTTTACGAAAAACACCCGTCTAGCTTAATCCACTGTCAAAAACTTTCCCCACTCTTTATCTATGCCTAAATCAAAACGTAGATTCCATGAACAAAGCTTCTTTCTTAGAACTGCACGCCTGTGGAACTCTGTTCCGTCTGCCTGCTTCCCACCTGACTACAACCTGGATGTCTTCAAGTTCAACGTAAACAAATTCCTGATGAACCGCCCCCTTAAGTAGACACTTTATTAAATCTCCACACTAACGTACTGTACTTACAATAACCCTTATCCCTGAGTCGCTTCCGGGCCTTGAAAAGTGATGACCACCTTGTAAAAAGTAGACAAAATACTGTCAGAAACTCGCTCAATGTATGTTGCCGTTACATAGGCTGACATATAGTAATCCTACTTGAAGAAGAAAATTAAAGAGAAAGATAATGATGAAATACAGAAATTAAGCACGAAATAAAGAACCGAAAAAGAAATAATGAGTAAATACAAAAAAAAAAAAAATATGAGGAAAATTAAAGAAAACTAAGGCAAAATAAAAAAAAAAGAAGGAAGGAATAATAAGAAAATGAAAAATGAAAGAAATAGAAAAAAAAATGAATTAATAAAGAAAAATAAAACGAAGAAAAGAAAGAAAGAAAAACATAAAATAAGGCGAAAATTAAAACAAAAAAAGTTAAATAACGAAAGAGCGAAGGACGAAAATAAATAAAAAATAAATGAAGCATGCATGGTCCCCCATGAGTGCACAGTGAACGAGGCATAAAAAAAATGACTAAGTTAGCATTTGCCCCTCTCTCCATTTAGCCCCAACAGTCCCTAGGGGACGTCAAATCCTGGTTAAAATGAACAAACGGCGCAGCTTTAGGCCTTAGCAAATGTTAATTTGAGTTCTGCATCATGCAAAAAAAAAAAAAAAGAAATGAGCAAGCCCCTCCCCTCATTTAGCCCCCCCCTCATTTAACCCCCCAAATCCCCAAGGCCTTAAGATATTTAAATTTGAGTTTAGCACCATGCAAAACTGCTAAATAGACACACACAGATAATTTTGGACAAATATGGTAAAATAGTTCCAAGAATGGAGTGCTTTTATTAGCCCTAAAAGAACCCCTGGGGTACACCCAATAGTTATCGCAAAGTATAGACAAACAAAATTATATTGAAATCAGTTAATTACAACTTTTCAGAAAGTTTTATAAAAATCCAAGGCATCAATTTTTAATAAGCACAAAAATATCAATTTTAAGCATTTTAACCCGACAGGCTCCCCCAGGGGATCAACCTTAAAAATCTATTCTGTTACTTTTTACGCATATCATGTTTAATGTTTGTGCAAAAGTTCAAAAATTCCAAGGCGTAGTTATTGAGAAAAGTAGGGGCAGACGAACGGACGAACAGACGACCGGACAAAGGTGAATTTACATGTGAACAAAAACGATATAAAAACTGGGTAAGGAAGCAAAGTTTAGGTAAAAATGGCATCGGAAAAACGGCAAAAGTGAATAACTTTTTTTTTTTTACACAGTGATCACCACTTATCAAGGCCCGGAAGCCACTCAGGGATAAGGGTTATTGCAAGTACATTACGTTAGTGTGGAGATTTGATGGAGTGTTTACTTAAGGGGGCGGTTCATTAGGAATTTGTTAACATTAGACTTGAAGACATCCAAGTTGTAGTCCGGAGGGAAGCAGACAGACGGAACAGAGTTCCACAGGCTTGCAGTTCTAAGAAAGAAGCTTTGTTCATGGAATCCGCGTTTTGATTTAGGCATAGATATAGAGTGGGGGAAGTTTTTCACAGTGGATTCAGCTAGACGGGTGTTTTTCGTGAAAGATTGGCGAGGGGGGACCAGGGATTGGTGTTCAGACGAGCACCTGCCATGAAAATAACGATAAAACAAGGATAGGCTCGCAACGTCTCTTCTGTGGGAGAGAGGTTGCAGGGTAGAGAAAAGGGCATCCCCCACTAAGCCACGAAGTCTATTTTGTACTCTGTCAAGGCATGATAGGCTGTTTTTGGCAGCTCCTGCCCAGATATGGCAACAGTATTCCATCCTTGGACGTACTTGGCTTTTATATAGATAGAGAATTGCATCAGTAGTGAGATATCTTCTGGAGCGGTAGAAGGATCCCACTATCTTTCCAGCGACCTTGGCAACAGACTTGATGTATGTATTCCATTTCAGATCAGGAGTAAAGGTCAAACCCAGAAGCTTGTCAAAACACGGAGCCTCACCCAGACGAGAGCCATCCATCACAATTGATGCCAGCTGGGGATCAGAGCGTTGATGATGTAAGGATAGGAGTTTGGTTTTGGATGCATTAAAGGTAACTAGCCACATCTTCCCCCACTGAACCACGCGCTCGAGATCAGAGGAGAGAGAATCAGAGAGAACTTTGTCATTTACAGCCTTTGATGTGTTGCCGTAGATGGTCGTGTCATCAGCATAGATGTCAACGAATGATTTAAGTATGTGTTTAGGGAGGTCATTGATGTAGATCAGGAAGAGAGTTGGGCCCAGGATTGACCCCTGAGGGACCCCAGCATTTATATTGCAGGCCTCCGATTTTTGTCCATCTACCACTACTCTTATGAGCCTATCGGAGAGAAATGATTTAATGATTGAGAAAACATTTCCAGTTATACCGTAGCTGGAAATCTTGTGAAGTAGACCCTTATGCCATACCTTGTCGAAGGCCTTTGATATGTCAAGAGCAATTGCCCTAGAAAGGAAGCCTTTGTCAAGAGATTCACTAATCCTGTGGGATATAACCGTCAGCACATCTGCGGTAGATCTTGCAGAGCGGAAACCATATTGTGTGTCACTAAGAAGGTTATTCCTGCTGAGGTGGTTGACTATTTCTCTATTTAATATTGATTCCAGCAACTTACTCATAACACAGAGGAGACTTATTGGTCTGTACTGAGAGGGAGATGACTTATCACCTGAATTCTTTAATACAGGGCAAACTGATGAGGTCTTCCAGGAGGTCGGAAAGCACTTCTCCTTAAGGCAGCGCTTAAATAGTTTCGTAAGTATGGGAGCAAGTTCTGGTTGAAGCTTTTTAACACTATAATTGGGATGCCATCAGGCCAGTTGCTTTACTGGAATCTAGGTTTTTTATTAGCTTGGCGACCTCATGCACGGATATTTGTATGTTACCTAGCTTGTTCTGTGTTATAGGAGGAAATATGGGGAGTTAATGGCCTTCATCGCATAGGGTAGAATTAGCTGCAAAGTTCTTTGCAAATAGTTTGGCCTTGTCTGACGCTGACGAGATGACCTCTGGTCCATTGATAATGGTTGGGATAGAACGCACACTTCTGTTCAGGATTCTATTTGTTATTTGCCAAAACTGGTGGGAACCAAGCCGCTGATCAGCTACCTTGGATTTAACAGACTGGGCATATAGCTCTCTTGCATTTTTTATTACTCTTTTACAGTGGTTGCTGGCAGTCCTGAAAGCAGCTTTAGTCTCAGTGCATCTATTACGTTGGTAGCTATGGAAAAAGTGATTTCTGTGCGCGATAGCAGCAGCACATTCTGGGGAGAACCATGGCTGGATGTTAGGTTTTCTTTGGAATTTTTTAGATGGTATGAATTGGTCTATGCCTACAATTAACCATTTGGTCAGATCTGATGCTATAGAGGACACTTCCTTTTTAAACATGGAGTGCAGAGGTAAATCAGATATGAATGTACGGAAGCTATCCCAGTCAGCCATAGAGTATCGGTATACAGTACGGTGGAGGGGTACGTCTGGGGGCTTCTTACATTTCGTTTTTATCTTAACTGATACGACGGAGTGGTCGGAGGATCCTAGAGGAGAATGAACGGTACATGAACATAGCTCAGGGGAAGTTGAGAGAAAAAGGTCTAAGAGGCTTGCATATTGATTGGGTGTATCGGGCACACGGGTGGGTTCGCGAACTATCTGAGTGAGGTCATAAGCATTGGCAAAATCATGACAAAACCTCCCCTCATCATCTGTCTTATTTGAATGGGTCAGCCATTCCACGTTATGGACGTTGAAGTCACCACAGATGTGGATGTTAGCCGAGGGATGTGAAGACAGTATGTGGTCTATTTTCTCAGATATGCTCTTAAAGATAGTAACTCCGCTGTTGTGGGGCCTATAGAGGGCAAATATAAATGCAGTGGTGTTAGCAAGTGCAACCCTGAAGCACATATAGGGTAAATTAGGATCTTCTCTAGAGATATCCCTGCCACATGGGAAGCCATCCTTAATGTAGGCACATATTCCATGCCCATGGCGATCTTGGGTGTCAGATTTAGCTGTTAAATTGGAGTATTCGTTAATTATGAACTCATCTAGGGAAGTGGTCGGTCCTATTCCAGTTTTACTTAGAAATAATATGTCCGGTTTCGTCTCCTGTAATTGGGTTTCAACCTCTGGAAGGTTGGAACGTAGACCCCTGATATTGGAGAAGGAGACCTGGTAGTAGGGGTCTACGCTGGAAGATGGGGTTCTAGATTTAATCGAGTTTTTATTCTGGAGATATTTCATGTTGACTAGGCAAAAAAGGCACTTTGAAGCATTCCGGCATATTCCTCGAGACATTTCAGTTCAGTAAAGGTGCAGCATCTTTCTACCGCAAAAAATCCTTTAACCCTTTATTTTCAAAATCTATTCATTTTTTTTTTGTTTTGTTTTGTTTTTTGTTGGTTTTTGTTTTTTTTGTTAGCCATTTTTTTTTCAACCTTCAGGCTTCTTGCATTTCATCTCACGCTCATTTTTTATAAAAAATACATAAAACGAATAAGAACAATATTCGTTGTCAAACAATAATCAAATATCATTGAATAGAAAGGACTGGAATCTTTCTTATCTCCCTTTGTTTTTTTTATTTTCGTGTGATTATTATTATTTTTATAAATGCTTTCGCTGGATGAGTTTTGAATTTACGTAACCGGAAGTCAGGAAAAAATCTGGGAGTGCCTCCATCTTCAAATTGGTTCTTATTTTGTAGTTTTATGTTTATATCTTATTTTCATTGCTTTAAGCTTAAAAATCACTCTGTACGCGTGTGATCTTGTGCTTGTGAGCGTTCCTTGAACGAGACTTTATAGTTTTTTTTGTGCGTGTGGGTGGGGTGGGTGCTAAAAATAAAAATAACGTTTAAAGTTCCAGGAAACAAGTAGTTTCTAAGAATGAAGAAATTATAGTTCCAAAAATTGGGGGGGGGTCACTTTTCTATATTAATTTAACGTAAAATGAGCCCCATTTTATGGCCACCTTCTTGTTGGGGGGGGGGTATCAACCTAGAATAGGTAATTGCGAACTAGTAGACCAACACGAAACCTACCTTAAAAAAATATTGTTTTTAGGGGGTTTCGGGTGGGCTGAAAACAATACCGCATTTAAAATCGGGGCCGGCTACTAGTTTTCACGATACTGAAAAAATGCTTTTCAGCAGGTTTCATGTAATAAAAAAAAAACATGCGCGCTTGTGCGTACAACAATGGCCACCAACATAAAATATCGCGTGTTTGTATTACTGTACACATAGATTCGAAAAAGTTCTCAAAAAACAAATGTATAACAAATAAATGTTATCAAAGGCAAAATAAGTTACTTTTCTACCAAACTGGATATATTTTTCGTGTTTTTATTCAATGTAACATGTTTATTCAGCTCGAAAAACATACAGTGTTTACCAATGTATTGGAAAATTCAAGATGGCGTCTGACTCTCTCTGTAACACGATAAGTTTGGGAAAAGATGTTATAAATAATAAACTAGACAAAATACTGTTAAAACTCGCTCAATATATGTTACCGTGACATAGGTTGACATATATTCGACGGTAAACACTGTATGGTTTTCGAGCTGAATAAACATGTTACATTGAATAAAAACACTAAAAATATATCCAGTTTGGTAGAAACGTAACTTATCTTCCCTTTGATAACATTTATTTGTTATACATTTGTTTTTTTTTTGACAACTTTTTCGAATCTATGTGTACAGTAATACAAACCCAATATCGCATTTAAATTTTCGGCAAATAAGTCGGGTTGCAGATATTAAACAATGTAATTCTTTATGTTATGAGTGGTGGGCATAGTTGTACGCGCAAGCGCGCATATTTTTGCCAAACCCCATCCCAACAAAAAGGTGGCATAAAAATGGGTTCTCATTTTACGTTAAATTAATATAGAAAAGTGATACCCAACTTTTTTGAAAGTATAATTTCTTCACATCTTGGAAACTACTTGTTTCCTGGAATTTTAAACGTTATTATCGATTTAAGCACCCTTGAAAACGTAAAATATTGACCATTTTTAAAGGATTTTTTTGAGAGTGGAAACATGCTGAAGTGCTGCACCTTTACTGAAATATCTCGAAGGACATGCCGGGATGGCCACTTTGACAATGGAGAAATCTTCATTTTCGTTTCGAAATTTGAACCATCACATACTGGCTGGCCGTCGCCCAGGATAAAAAGGGTCCCTTACCTCGTTAACACACCAGACGAGAAAAGGTATTTGAAGGTGTGAACCCTCTTACCTCAGATAATGGCACTACCATGACAGAGGTCCACTTGGATCAGCCAACAGATCGTGAATTAGATCCTGGCCCCAAACCATCATGTGCAGCTACAAGAAAAGGAAACAGAAGAGGCCTAAAAACCCAACCCTGGACAGTTGCACAAAAGAGGGTATTATTATATTGCTACCATTATTCTAAGTTTGAAAAATGGAGCAGTATATACACACACGCTAATGTACACACATGTACTCACATACGCGCACACGTAAGCACACACGGACGACGTCACTTCCCCTTTCAAAGGAAATACACACATGCGCAAAAGACACACCGGAAACCCCTATAAAAGGAAGAGACAAGCTGTTTCCAGCCTTTTTCAGACCAGCCTACTAGCTGGACGGTCTACAGACCGACAGCGTGCCTTTTCGGGATGCACGTGCACGCGCGTACCTCACACCACTTGCTACTATGTGGGACAAAAAGTCAACAGACAGTACATACACTTTATACGCTTTCTATCTCCATAACCTGGATTGACTTTTTCACTCTATCTCCCCTTCGTTTTGGTCCATCAACACAGACATGTGCGCGACTCTCTACTGAGCTTAACCCTCTCTTTCTACAGGCCGGCTTGCCACTTCGCATTTCTCTATTGTATTCCCCTTTCCTACCACGCGCCGCATAGTTGTCAACGGCCTAATGAACACGTGTACACCCAAGACTTTCATTTCTCAACAGAAAATAAACGACATGTTTATTTTATTCCAGCATTTGAGTTCTTTGTTTCCTTCATTCAATTCGTTTCATTATTATTTCTTGTAGCGAGTTAGGGTATTTATATCCTAGTCTTCTACAGGAGTCACCACCGTCGCATGACTGATATTTATTATGCTTGTTTTCTTTGTATGTTCTTTGTTTCTGCTCAGAAATTTTTACCAGTTGCTAAGAGATTCCCTCATCAATATTAGACCCCCAAAACTATGTGTATTAATTTGGGAGGATTTTTCTCAATAAAGTATGATTTTCAAAATAATGACGTCATTATTTAAACATGTTCCATACTATTCTGCATAAGTACCCAGAGCTTTAATAATTTATATAATTTTTTATTTTTCACAACAAAAAAATTGCGAATTGGGGAAAAACATAAACAAACAAAAACAAAGCACCGATACTTTGTTAAATATTGGCAAACCAGAAAAGTACCCGATTCAAACGGTATTTTATCAAATTCTGTTCCAGATATTAAACTTTATCAGTAATATAATTTCCGGCGAGAATATCAATTTCCCATCCCAAGTCTATTTATTTATTTATTTATTAAATTGTTAGGTGAAAGTAAGGACTTTGACAGACATATGCACGGACTTGGAGTCTACAATCGTAACACCCTCCCCCTGATTAGAGAAACAAACGGATGATCAAGCCTTTATGTGCTTTACACTTAACATACAACATAACATTAGCTACTTTTATTTTCTCTGCTGCTCTCCCTCGACCCAGGACTGCACCATAATAAACAAAGTCTCTGACAGCATAGACACAGCACTCTCCCTCGACACTAGCGCACAAGTACATGTATTTGGTAACTTTAATGTTCACCACAAAAACTGGCTTGGATTCTCTACTCACACAGATGCAGCGGGCAGCACAACACATAGCTTCGCTATATCTCACTCCCTATCACAAATAGTTACGTTTCCAACCCGTTTCCCTGACCAGCAAGAACAACACGCATCACTTCTAGATTTGTTTCTGACCACAGTTCCCGATGATTGTATAACAAATGCTGACAGCCCACTCGGGAACGCTGATCATGCAGTGATAATGGTCGAAATCGCCCTAAACTCTAGACCCAAAACGGAAGAGCCAGTGCTCAAAACAATGAGATATTATAAAAAGGCTGACTGAGAAGCCATCAGAGATCTTATCAGAGATGCCCTATGGGGAAATATTTTTTCTCTTACTTTCTCTTACTTTCTTACAGTGCGCAAATGAGACCACTGAATGGTTCAAAACAGAAATTGAAGCACATGTTCCCATGCAGAAATTCTATAGCAAGCCCCACTCTCCCCAATGGTTTACTTTGACTTGCGCAACTGCCATTGCTCAAAGGCAGCATGCATACCGCAGATTTAACCGACATAAGTCCAGTTCAAACAAACAGAAGTATACAGAAGCTAGAAGTAACGTTAAGAAAGAAATAAGCGACAGCTAAGAGAGAATTTACTGACCCCCCCCAAAAAAAAAAACGCATCGAAGCACAAAAATTAGAAACCTGTGATTTCTGGAAAATCTATAGCAGTGTAGTAAATAATGGGCAATCAACAATTCCCCCACTAACCAACAATCACGAGGTTGTTTGCTCAGCAACAGACAAGGCTAATATGCTTGCCAGCCGGTTTGCCTCGAACTCCACACTGGACCCTTCCAACCACCCCCTGCCTGACTTTACTTTGCGGACAGAGGCCACGCTGGACGATCTGAAAATCACCCCTGCTCAGGTACATGCTATCATAAAAAACCTTGACACTTCAAAAGCATGTGGACCTGATCTCATCCCAGCTGTGTTATTAAAAAAGTGCTCAGCCGAAGTAGCTCCAGTTCTCTCCAAACTCTACAACAAATGCCTTAATAAATCATGCTTTCCACGCTGTTGGAAAACTGCTTCTGTGGTACCAATATTCAAGAATTCTGGCGAAAGAACTGACCCATCAAATTATCGCCACATTAGCCTCCTCCCACTTTTCGCCAAAATATTTGAGACCATAATTAACCATGCTCTAGTCCGGCACCTTACAGATGCTAAACCTCTGACTGACAAACAATATGGATTTAGACAAGCCTGCAGACATCCTAACTGTAATCTCTGAATGTATATACCATTCACTGAACAAAGTGGGGGAGGGCACAGCGGTAGCTCTAGATATATCTAAGGCTTTTGACAGGGTATGGCATAAGGGTCTTCTCAGGAAAATTAAATCATTTTATCACTGGTAGAATACTTAACATAATTAAATCCTTCTTAGATAAGAGAAAAATCCAGGTTGTGCTCGATGGCCGTACATCTAAATAGTGTGATATAAATGCGGGAGTGCCTCAGGGGTCTATCCTTGGACCTCTATTGTTCCTAATATTTATTAATGACCTCCCCGACAAAACTGCCTCTGAGATGGGTATATATGCTGATGACACCACACTCTATAACAGGCATGACAGGAAAACAAATGAACACATAACTAAAGAAATGGCAAAAACACTAGAGGATGACCTCCAATCTGTAGTGGAATGGGGACATAAATGGATGGTCACATTCAATGCTGCCAAGACTAAACTTGTTTCCTTCAATAATTACAAGAAACCTTCACTACCACCAATAGAAATGACCATAGATTCATTAATTGAAAGTACATCTTTCAAACTGCTTGGCCTAACGTTCACAGGAAACATGAGTTGGAACAATTACATTGAGAGCAATGCCAGAACCGCTGCGAAAAAGGTAGGCTCTCTCTACCGTGCTAGAAAGCTACTAACGCCCGAAAGTATCCTGTACCTCTATAAGGCCACCATTCGCCCATGTATGGAGTATTGTTGTCACATTTGGACTGGTGCATCTGCTGCTAGTCTCTCGCTCCTAGACAAGGTTCAAAAGAGAGTCGCCAATCCGATAGGCCCTGAACTGGCACCTAAGCTTCAGCCTCTGTCCCATTGACGAAATGTTGCATCCCTCTGCCTGTTCTACAAGTATTTTAATGGCGAATGCTCTGACGAACTGCAGACACTTGTGCCCCCACGACGTAGACGCCCTCGACAAACCCGACAGGCAACTAAATCCCACCCCCACACAGTAGAGATCCCTAGATGTAAGAGATCCTTCTACTCCAGTAGTTTCTTCCCCAGAACCGCTAGACTCTGGAATTCAATTCCAGGTCCCTGCTTCCTTAACTGTACTGACATGCAGAAGTTGAAGTGTAACGTGAACCGACACCTTGCTGTCCAAATCCCAACATAGTGCCCCAGTAGTTGCTGCCCCTGATAGTAGCCCCCTACACCAAAGTGGCAATGTGCCTTGTTTGGGGTGAAAATGTAAAAACAAAAAAAAAAAGTACAGACTAGTTAAGAATCCCCCGTCTTCAAGTTCTGCAGATTATTTAGAAAGCCATCTTTTAATTAGAGGCTCAATTATAGCTTAAAAATAAAAATAAAACAAAATACTGGAAGAAATCCACCGAATAAACATTTATTGGGTGAATTTCTACCAGTAATTTGTTTTATTTTTTATTTTGAAGTCATTGTCGAGATTGCAAAGATATAACCATATCGTGTCGGCCATTTTTTTTTTGTTATCACAAAACGCTCAACATAAAACAAATTTTGCCAATTTATCTTCAGTATAACATTTTTTAAGTAAAAATCTTTTTGGTGCGAGAAAATTAAAAGCAGTTGCCGCCAGTGATTAAATCATTGAATTAAATTGCCATTTTCAAGCTTAAAAAATTAAATTGAACTAAGGTTAATAAGGCAATATAAACTTTTATTTTTGGCTTTCTTTCAGATTATTATATATAAATATTTATTATAAAATAATTATTAAATAAAACATTATAATTTTTCTTTTTTGGTGCTTCTACAGAATTTGAACCTAACCAAACCGACTTTTTCCAAACTCAAGCTAAAGGACTTACCCCTATTTTAAACTAGAGGAATAAACGCTTAGCTCGCATTTCTCGAATGGCCCTAATTTTTGTTGTCAAATGCCATTTGTACCGAGTTATTAACTTTTGCCATTTTTCCGGTGCCATTTTTACCGGTGACATTTTTACAGAGCATCAAGGAAGCAACAATAAAAAAGAAAAGAAATAAAAAAAGAGAAGACAGAAGGGAAATAATTACAGAAAGAAAACAGCAAATGAATATAAGAACAGGAAAAGAAAAAAGAAGATAAAGAAAGAACGAAAGAAAAAGAAGAAAGTAAAAAAGAAGGAAAAAGAAAAAGAAGAAAGAAAAAAAGAAGGAAAAAAGAAGAAAAAGAAAGATAGAAAACGAAATAAACAAAGAAAGAAAAAGAAAAGAAAAAGAAAGAAAAGGAAGACAGAAGGGAAATAATTACAGAAAGAAAACAGAAAATAAATATAAGAACAGGAAAAGAAAAAAGAAAATAAAGAAAGAACGAAAGAAAAAGAAGAAAGTAAAAAAGAAGGAAAAAGAAAAAAAGAAAAAAGAAGGAAAAAAGAAGAAAAAGAAAGATAGAAAACGAAATAAACAAAGAAAGAAAAAGAAAATAAAAAGAAAGAAAAGGAAGAAAGAAAAATAGAAAAAAAGAAAGAAAGAGGAAAAATAGAAAAAGAAAAAGATAAAAGAGAAAAAGAAATGAAAGAAAGGTGAAAAACAAAGAGAAAGTGAAAAGTAAAGAAAGAAGAAAGATAGATAAAAAAGGAGGAAAAAAACAACTGAAAGAGAAAGAAATAAATAAGAAAAGAAAGAAGATTTTTTTATTATTTATTTATTTATTTATTTTATTTTATTTATTTGCTAGCCGCTTCTTCTCGCCGCCAGAGTCTGGCCGGAGTCGTTCGGCGTGAGTGAAGTTCCCATCAGATCAAAGGTACTTGCCGCCGACATGGACACCAGGGGGTCGCTCTGTAATGGGTGACCGTGAGACACTTTTATCACTTAGGGAAGCCCGAAACATTCCAGTGAGTCGCCCTATCGTTTAGACTGAAAAAGGGTGCGGTGAAATACATAGAAATCTTTCATGTTTAAAAAACAGAGAAACAAAATGAACAAGTCATCGTCCGTATCGGAGGTGGAGGGGGGCGGTGTTTGAGATATGTACGTGAAATAAAAAAGACGCCATCGTCCATTAACCTAAGAAATTGCAAATTTAACTGTTTAAACCCCAACAGTAAAAAGACTTGAAGAGGAACTCATTGCTAGGGTTTTGCCCAGAATTTCTCCGTATATTAATAATAAAAAAAAGATAAAGAAAAAATTTGCATGATGTACGTACCCGTGATAGAACGGAAATATCATATTCCAAAAATCATATAAATAGATCATGTAGTTTTATTTTTATAAAGAAAATCATTTTTTTTTTAGCATTTACTGAGAATTTGTGGACATGACAAAAAAAACTCGCGCAAGTTAACTTATTGACTTTTTTTTCCAAAATGTCAGGCGAGACAGCCACAATAAACGCTTTAAAATATGTGAAACCACTAACAACTTAGCCAGTTAGGTAGAAAACGGACACTTAGAAAATCGATTTTATTTTTAAAAAACCAACAGTAAACAAGTAAAAATATATATTTTTTAATATTATGGGGAGGAGTATAGTCTCTTTTAAAAACAATATATCCTTCAAGAACGGTCATAAAATGTGTTTTCAATCGATATTTATTCAATAAGGGACCAGTTTTCCTTCCTAGCAAAAAGGAACGAATTTTCCGGGTTTTCAAGGGACGTTTTTCGGATTTTCAGGGTACGAGTTTTCTGGGTTCGAGTTTTCCTAAATTCATTTTGAAGATGATTACATCCAAAAATTACGAAAATTGATGAGGTAGAAAATTATTTATTAAAGAAAAAAAAATAGAATTTGATGAAAATGATTGTAAGACACAGAATAGTTCAACAGGGAGGTAATTTTCCGTTCGAATTAAACAAGATGGCAGCAATTTTTCACCTGCTTACACTTTTTTTTTTAAATAATTCAATAATATTCAGGTAATTTCGACTGCATAATTTGGAGGCTATCATTGTAACTTATTGACAAAATATCTGTTGAACCATTGTTTTTTTTTGTTGTTGTTGTTTTTTTTTTTTTTTTTAATCTGAAACCTCCATTTATCGACTACGAAATCTCGTCCCAATTCTGTAGAAGCACCGAAGCAACTGTTTCAAGTTAGTGAAAAGACAACTTACTTTTAATCAAACTAACCTTGATTGTTTTATTGTAAAAAAGGATTTATTGTTAGAAAATATTGATTTTTTTTGTGATAGGTGTGCCGTGAGAATTTAAAGAATTCAATAGTGTACCGTACCGCTATGATAAAAAAAAAAAAAAAAAAAAAAAACGTTTGGAAACCACTGACCTAGACTCTCGTGGCTTTGGGTCTGTTTTTATTTCAGCTCCTCTGTCTCCTCCCCCCCTCTCTCTTTCTCTCTGCCTCTATTCTTCTTTCTCCCCCTCTCTCTCTCCATCTTCTGTCTTTCTGTCTCTACCTGTCTGTCTGTCTTTATCTTTATATTTCCTATCTCTATCTTTTTCTCTCTCCAGCTCACACTCTCTTTCTCTCTGTCTATATCATTCTGTCTCTTTCTTTCTATCTCCCACTATTTCTTTCAATCTCTCTCTCTCTCTTTTCTTCCCCCACCCAACTTTCTCTCTCCATTCTAAGTTTCCAGCTTTTCTTCATCCTTTTTATCCAAAGATACCAGCCATCTTCACTCAACCACTACCGTATCATCTGCAAGAGATAAATTATTTTCCAACTTGTCACTGAACTTCTTTGATATTAGATTTCTTTGAAGATCACCCCTCCCCCATTCGGAACCAACTTCAAATATTCCACCCTGGCATTTCGTCATTTGTCTTACCTTCAAAATTCCACAGACTCCATCGCAGCATCAGTCGCCATTCAAATAGGCCGCCATCTTAATGATGCCAGCTTAACTACTTCATTTCAAAAGAATGACCACGACAAGGACCGGCGGCGCTACCCACCATAGAAGTCTTCTACTGGGGTGGGCTCAAGTTTGTGGAGAGATTCCGGAAGAAATGGTTTCACCAGCGTTCTGGGTGCTTCCATAAGTTAATTTATTGTCCACTTACAAAAAAGCTGTCATAGAGTCACTACAGGGTGGAACGATACATTTGTCGCCCTAAAGAAAACGACACTACAGCTTTATTTTAAAACTTTTATTGAAGTAATTTGATTATGTAATAGAGCTGACATCTATTTAATGTAGCCGCCTTCAGCCTCAATCACTAACTCGATACGGGTTCGGAGCTGGGAGCATACCTTTTCCACAAGCGCCGGCGAAATTTCAGCGAATACTCGGTGGATGTCGGCGATTAGACTGGCTTTGGTGTTGTGAGAGGTCATGTTGGTGATGTTCTCAACGTATGACCAAACGAAGTAGTCCAGTGGGTTCAGATCGGGGGAGGAGGAAGGCCAGTAAGAGTACAAAATCATAGCACTCCTTCTGACGCCAATTCTGGGTCTCTTTGAACTTGTGGGCCGGCGCCGAGTCCTGCTTCCACACCCAGGGTCTGCCAGCGGCCACCCGATTGCAACAGGGAATCGTCACACTCTTCAGCACATCCAGGTACACTTTGGTGTTGTCTTTCCAGCCGACTTCGAAGATATGAGGTGGCATGATGTGGCCCTCGCCTGAAACCATAACTGTTGAGCTGTACCCTCAAGTGTTGAACCGCCCGGCTTTGCATTTTGAAGGCGCTGGCAATGGTCCTGTTATCATAACTTGGCTCGGTAGAGAGCCGAAGTCGATCTTGCTCATTGAACCTTGTGTCACTTTCAGACATGATAGAAGGCTCATATTGCTCTTGGGATTTGTACACAGCTGGTCAAATAGATGATTTGCAATAAAAAAAAACGGTTTTCACCAAACGGAAACGGAATCATGTCGTCTTTTCTAAGGCGACAATTCTATCGTTCCACCTTGTAACGACACATTTAAGAAAAAGAGGAAAATTGCACAGTAAAATGGCACCGGTAAATATGACAATAGAGAATAAACAGGAAAAAAAATGACACATTAGAAAGATATAGATTAAAAGTTCACATATTAATGTAAATATGCAAATTTAACACTGTTGGTCTTTTGACTAGCAACAAAGTGTAGTATCTGTTCTAATACTACACTTCACCTTTCTGTCATTGATCAGTGAAGAAGGAATCCTATTAGACTGAGGTAAATTTTATTTTTGTTCCTATCCAGAGTGTCTCTTTTTAAGGAGCTGGATTTTCCTCGCATTAAAATCCGACCTTGTGCCTAACTCTGCCCTCGCGGGGAGGCAAGTAAATATGAACAATGTTGGGTGGTAGCCACTATTTAAAAAGTAGAGAGAAGGGAGCCCAGTCCCGTCCCTCCTAAATGATCTTAATTTTCTGTTACCGAATTCGTTTTTTTTTTTTTTTTTTTTTTTTTGTGTGCTATTTTTCTTTATTTATTCACTTGTGCCATTTTTACCGGTGCCATTTTATTTAATCGAATACATAATTTAATTCCCTCAAATCTCGCCCTGTCGATCACAAATATTTTTTAGCATAAAAACAAAACAAACAAACAAACAAACAAAAACAGCATGCCAGGCGGTCTAAATAAAAATCGGTTACTTCTTGTGGTAATTTTCTACTTTCTTTTCACCTTGACAGTCACCTTTAAAAAGAATTGAACTCAGTACCTTTGGGTAACTGTAAACTTTGATACAACGCCTAGGACCACTACTCGGCCATCGTTGTATCAAAGTTTACAGTTACCCAAATGTGCTGAGTTCAATTCTGAACGAAGGCAGTGAAAAGTAACATTCAAAACAGAGAATCAGCAACTATGTCCCAGAGCCTAGCTGGAGTCCGAACACGGTACCCCCGTAATAATAATAAAGGGTTGGGGTCGAGACTCCTAGCAAACGGTTCCCCAGTTCGATACAAAACACCTGATGAAGGCCGGAGAGCAAAACGGCCGAAACGTTGTGACTATAACAACCAAGATGAGGAAGTCAGTCCGACAATCTCAATAAAATCGTCATGATGTCCAAAGAACTGTTATAAATGACTCCCTCATCATCTCCATCGTTATATTATGTGCCCCAATATGAACTCCCGTCATCTTTAAATATGACCCCCCCCGTTACACAACATGAGTTTCCAACAGTATTTTGTATAACTTTTTAGTCTGAACTCATTTTCCCAAACTTAACGTATTCAATAGAGATCTTGCCGCCATTTGTATCTTTCAAATATATCGATAAACGCTGTATGATTTTCGAACGGAATAAACATTTTACATTAAATGAAAACACTACAAACTTATCCACTTAGGTAGAAAAGTAGCTTATCTTTACTTTGATAACATTTATTTGTCATATATTTGCGTTTTTTGACAACTTTTTCGAATCTGTGTGTATAGTAAAACAAGCCTATTTAAAAATTAAATTGACACTTTGGGCTTCCATAGAAACTCTGCGCAACGCCATTTCCTTTGTTTTTATTTAGCGGATGTCTGTTTCTGTTATTAAACTCGCTTTTGGAGGATAATTAAGCATTTTTTTTTTGTAAAAGCAAGTTTTTTTTTGGTGTGTGTGTGTGTGTGTGTGTGTGTGTGTGTGTGTGTTTGTGAGTGTGCTTGTTTGTTTGTTTGTTTGTTTGTTTAATTCAGTATCGTAAGACTTTACTAATAATCTTTGGAATAGTCCCATAAAACTAATATTTATCTTTCAAGGGACTTTTAGAATTAATTTATTTAACTTTCGAATTTAGCTTAATTTTCAAGTTTTCAGAGCCGTCGTGAAAAAAAAAAACCCATTTTTCATTATAATTTTTTTTTTCACGTGTAAAAATATTTTTAACTTTCAGAGATTAACTTTAGGATCTAATCTTTTAAACACAATCCAAAAGTAATTGGAAACTTATATTAAAAAAATGATAATCCGGCTGTCAAAACCTTAGCCCCGTCCCTACTATTAAATTGTACGTATCTATTTAACTTTAGTAAGATTCTCCCAACCCAACTGGGAAGCGATCAGGGACCTCATCAGAGATGCCCCGTGGGGAAATATCTTTTCTCTTTCTGCTGAACAATGCAAAAATGAGACCACTGAATGGTTCAAAACGGCAATTGAAGCACATTATCCCACGCAGAAATTTTATAGCAAGCCCCGCTCTCCCCAGTGGTTTACTTCTACTTGTGCAACTGCCATTGCGCAAAGGCAGCATGCGTACCGCAGATTTAACCAACATATGTCCAGTTCAAACAGACAGATGTATATAAAAGCTAGAAGTAACTGTAAGAAAGAAATAGCGACAGCTAAGAGAGAATTTACTGAAACAGCCCAAAAATGCATCGAAGCACAAAAATTAGGAACCTGTGGTTTCTGGAAAATCTACAATAGTGTAGTAAATAATGGGCAATCAACAATTCCAACAATCATGAGGTTGTTTGCTCAGCAACCGAGAAGGCTAACATGCTCGCCAGTCGGTTTGCCCCCAACTCCACACTAGACCCTGCTAACCACCCCCTCCCTGAGTTTCCTTTGCGGACAGACGCCATGCTAGACGATCTGAAAATCACCCCTTCTCAGGTGCATGCTATCATAAAAAACCTTGACACTTCAAAAGCATGTAGGCCTGATCTCATCCCAGCTGTTCTATTAAATAAAATGTTGAGCCGAAGTAGCTCCAATTCTCTCTAAAATTTACAACAAATGCCTTAATGAATCTTGCTTTCTGAACTGCTGGAAAACTGCTTCTGTCGTACCAGTTTTTAAGAATTCTGGCGAAAGAACTGACCCATTAAATTATTGCCCCATTAGCCTCCTCCCACCTTTCGCCAAAATATTTGAATCCAAATTTAATCAAGCTCTAGTCCATCACCTTACAGATGCTAAACTTCTGACCGACCAACAATATGGATTTAGGCAAGCCCGTTCCACAGCAGATATCCTAACTGTAATCCCTGAACGTATACACCATTCACTGGGCAAAGCAGAGGAGGGCAGAGCGGTAGCTCTAGATATATCTAAGGCTTTTTACATGGGTATGGCATGAAGGTCTTCTCAGGAAAATCAGATCATACGGCATCACTGGACGAATACTTAACATAATTAAATCCTTCTTAGATAAGAGAAAAATACAGGTTGTCCTCGACGGTCGTACATCTAAACAATATGATACAAATGCGGGAGTGCCCCAGGTGTCTATCCTTGGACCTTTATTTTTCCTAATATTTATTAATGACCTCCCCGACAAAATTGCCTCTGAGATGGGTATATATGCTGATGACACCACACTCTATAACAGGCACGATAGGAAAACAAATGAATACATATCTAGGAAAATGGCAGAAACACTAGAGGATCACTTCCAATCTGTAGTGAAATGGACAGAAAAATGAATGGTCACATTCAATGCTGCCAAGACTAAACTGGTTTCCTTCAATAATTACAAGAAACCTTCACTACCACCAATAGCAATGACCAAAGATTCATTAACTGAAAGTACTTCTTTTAAACTCCTCGGCCTAACGTTCACAGGAAACATGAGTTGGAACAATTACATTGAGAGCAATGCCAGAACCGCTGCGAGGAATGTAGGCTCTCTCTACCGTGCTGGACAACTACTAACACCCGAAAGTATCATGTACCTCTATAAGGCCACCAATCGCCCATGTATGGAGTATTGTTGCCATATTTGGGCTGGTGCATCTGCTACTATTCTCACTCCTAGACAAGGTCCAAAAGAGAGTCTCCAACCTGATAAGTCCTGAACTGTCAATTAAGCTTCAGCCTCTGTCCCACCGATGAAGTGTTGCAGCCCTCTGCCTGTTCTACAAGTATTTTAATGGTGAATGCTCTGACGAACTTCAAGCACTTGTGCCCCCACGACGTAAATACCCTCGACAAACTCGACAAGTATCTAAATCTCACCCCTACACAGTAGAGATCCCTGGATGTAAGAGATCCTTCTACTCCAGTAGTTTCTTCCCCAGAACCGCTAAACTTTGGAATTCCCTTTCGGGTCCCTGCTTCCCCAACTTTACTGACATGCAGAAGTTGAAGTGTAACGTGAACCGACATCTTGCTGCCAAACTCCCTACATAGTATCCCAGTAGCTCATGCCCCTGATAGTAGCCCAGCCCCCTACACCAAAGTGGCCTTGTTTGGGGTGAAAATGTAAGAAGAAAAAAAAAATTTTAAACCAAAATTACCATCTGTTTTCTGTATTGTTTTGCACTGAAAGGTAACAAATCAACCTCTAAGTGAAACTTAAGTGAGAGCAGAAGAAATAGGAATGGAGTTTGGGAGTGATTGATATCCTTCTAAGAAAAAAATAAAAACAACAATTTGAGGGAGGTCAAGGGCAAAAATACAAGTGAGGAGTCTTTATTACCCAAACAATAAAGACTGAGCAGGACATACTCATTTAACTAGTTAGGAGATTTAAAGTAACTGGAATTGGTTTAAAAAAAAAAAAAAAAAAAAAACATCCAGAAACAGTGCACCATATTCTGGATAGCTGTTGCAATATATCTTCCGCACCCCCCCCCTCCAAAAAAAACTGTTACAATGCGAATAAATCACTTTAGTTCGGCCATCGTTGGAAGGGTAGATAACTCTGATTGACTCAATCATTGAAGTGCTAAGTTATTTTCCCTTGAACTTATACTTTCTATCCGAAATAACGTAGTTTATTTCTGTTATTACAGCATAATCACGTTGAGGTACAGTTAGTTCACCGAAGTTAAGCGACCATTATCCTGGTCAGTATCAAATGGCGACTATTAAGGAATATTAGGCGCTGTTTGTGGAAGGATAGCAACACCTTCCCTGCCAAACTAAATCGGATTACGGTCAACCAACAACGGCAAAACAGAGGTTATCGTCTATATAATATTTATAGTGAGTGAGTGACGAAGTTTAGACTTCGGTGTTTATAGGTACGTGCAAAATGAATGCCGATGCTCAAAATGTATAAAAATTTTGACCCCTCTCTTTACGTAAAAATTCACCCAAAATCAGGAAATTAACCAATTTTAATGAAATTTTCAGTATTTATCAAATAATGATTGCGGAATATAATGAACTAATTATTTTTTTATCTAATTCTTAGTGGAAATATATTATTTTGTTTAAACAAAAAATACCTTTACTAAAGTTATAATTTTCAGTAGTAAATAAAAAACGCAAGAATTTATTTTTGCTTTTTTTATATAAATAAAGCATCGTAATTTGTAACAATAAAAATTATGTAAAAATAATAAAATAATTTTTACATGAACATTACAAAAAAAATCCCTAAAGTCGGTATTCATGAATTTCTCGAACTACCGATATTACCATTGAATTAAGCATTGTTTGTTTAATATTTTCACACAAAAAAAATTAAAATAGCAAAAATATTTCTACTGTCTTTTTTTAAATTACAGATGTCGCATAATTTTTATATGCAAGATTTTAATAATTTCCTTCCTCGCAAGAATGTGAAACTTTCGGCGTAACATAATTTTTATATAATCTCGAACAATAATTAAAAAAAAAAAAAAAATTTAAAAACAGGAACATAAAAAGTAATTAAATTAAAAAATGATAAAAATTGATACAATAGTTCAGAATAGGAAGTATGGGGGAAGAAGAAATCTGACACCCCTACCTCCTTTTACTATCATGACTTCATTTTGAAACAGCGTTTCGATTGGCTGAAATTTTGGGCCTCCTTATAATCGTGTTTACATTTTTTTAGTTTGTTGCGTCTTTGGCGAACGGTAAATTACTTGCATTTTGAGAACTAATTATTTTTTTTTTTTGTACAAACAAGGTGTTTTTTTTTAATTATTTAATTCAATATCTTAGGACTTTACTAATTATCTTTGAAATAGACCCAGAAAACTAATATTTATCTTTTTAAGGATTTTTTCAATGAATTTATTTAACTTCAAAATTCAGCTGAATTAGTTAGCTCGCCGTTAAACATTTTTCATAACTTTTTTTTCACGTGTACAAATATTTTTTTCCTTTAAGAAATTAATTTTAATCTCTAATCTTTCAAGTACAATTAAAAAGTAGTCCGAAACCTATAAAAAATTATGATAAATCGGCTTTCAAAACTAGCCCCCCCCCCTACTTTTGCTCGCCCATTTTTTGTCCGTACCTAAGTGTTTAAAATGAAAATACTAAAAACCGTTTCTGCACGCATGGCCCGACACAAACAAAAGCATTTTAAGTCAACCGGATGTATTTCTCAGAATGAATCAAATTTGCCGTTTTAATCCACTCCGAATCTATAAAAAACAGATTTTTCCTTCAACGACGACGACGATCACGACGACGACGACGAAGAAGAAGAAGAAGAAGAAGAAGAAGAAGAAAATTTGAACCAAAATCTACGATGGAGATAACAGCTACCCTTGCTCCTCTGTCGGGCTTGGGGAAACTAAATAATATAATTATCAACTCATGCATACACACGGTCATAAGCATACGCACGCAGACATTAACGAACATACATACACACAACTCATTACCTTTTGTCGTTATCGTCTGCTCATCAACAACAAATGGATAAACTTATTCATTTTAAATACTCCTATAACATTTCTCACTGAACTTTCTTTCTACAATGAAAACAAATGCACGTTGACTTTTATTCATTACTTTTAATCAAATTCAATCCGTGTAATTGAGTGGGGAAGTCTTAATTACGATTTTTCAGAACCGTAAATAATTCATGGTTCTTAAAATATCGACGTAAATTGTTTTAATAGTCTATGTTTTCTCAATCAAATATTCGTGTAATTATTTGTGTAAAGTTCCATTGTAAGCATTATAAGTACGAAGAAAATATCTCTTTTGTGAATTCGTGTTTTTGAACTTGTTTTTTTTGTTTGTGTTTATCATCTGACATTTCTACTGCTCTCTCGCATTTCAGTGTTCCATAAAATATTTTTCATTAAAAACGTCTCCCCCCCCAAATCTAATCCCAAACGGGTGCCCTAAAAGCGGCGCGCCAAATGTTTACCATTTTCAATAGAAAAGACGTCAGTTTGCAGTGCATAACGTATATGCATACAAAAAGAAGAAATACTGCTAAACTCACATTAATAACGTCAATCATGACTTCAGATCTGAATTTCTTTTTAGATTAGGTATGATTGTTTGTATTATTTAGATTAATCAGACAAGTGTTCTCATCTTGAGTGTTATCTACACAACGTTTCAGTCGATGTAACCTCCGACCCTCGTCAGGTGCAAAAGTCGCCATGTTTTGGCAGAAAAAAAAGGGAGGTAACCCGGCACTCCAAGGTTTCGAGTTTTTTTTTTTTTTTTTTTTTTAACATCTAGTTGGAAGTAAGATTACACGAATAGAAAGATAATTTCAGATAACCTTAGGGGTATAATTTTTAACTCATGATTAAATTTTTAATTAAATCCATCAATCAATTGTAAGTTCTTAGAAATATAATATTTACGAAACTAAGAGGTTGCTGGTTTCAGTATGGTTAATCGCGTATTATCCATTTTTTTTTTTTTTTTAACCAAATGAAGTTTTTCTTTTTTTCTGAAACTTCAGAGTGCAGAACAACCTATTTTTATCCTGCCAAAACATGGTAACTTCTACACCTGACCAAGGTCGGAGATTAAATCGTTGTGTGTGTGTGTGTCCATCTGTCCGCCAGTCACACTTTTTGTGAACGAATATCTTAACTACTTTTAGAAATGCAAAATATTGCTTTAATATTAAATCCTTACTATCTTCCGATCTTGTGTTACATCCCCTCCACAGTAGGAATTGAAAGATCATGGCTTGACGGCAAAGATTCATCGAAAAAGTTTTTTTTTTTAAATATTATTATTATTATTATTATTATTATTATTATTATTATTATTATTATTATAATAATAATAATAATAAGAAGAAGAAGAAGAAGAAACGTACTTCTTTGCAGAACCCATCTAAAATAACACCCATACGGTGTAGATATTTTTTCCTTGCAGATAACAAGTCAAAATTGCACTAAATTCGTTCATATTTGTTCTGATCCCAAACAGAAAAAATAATCTGAAATGATTATTTTAAACATTATATCGTCATCGGCAACAAACTTTCTCGAGAGACGATAGTGTGTAGCTGTAGCTCTGTTAGTTATCTGCACTCATACTTTGTATTTTTTTTTTTTAAGATTAAACGCCTTTAACTTTAAAAAAAATACAAATGAAGCTCTTTAATAAAACAAAGATGAAACTTTTAAAGCTGCGGCGACTTTATTTATTTCATTTATTTATTTATTTTTTTGCTGCAACATAGCTTATAATATTAATAACACCAACATCTAGTTTTTAACATTAAAAAAAAAAAAATGAAAATGTAGAGAAATTGTAAACGCAGCTTAAAAAGTTTCATCCTTGTTTTATTAAAGAGTTTCATTTTTATTTATTTTTTTAATGCTAAAGACTAATTTTTTTTTAAACCCTACAATAACATTTACTTTTTAATTAAAAAAAAAAAAAGTTTCCACAGCCTTTTTTCAAAATGTTTTCACCTAATATGGTTTTCTCTTAATAGTCGCGTGAAGACTACATTTTGTATATTAATGTTATCAACTGTGTTATATAAAAAGAATTCGTCGCAACTTTCTTTTTTAATGTTTTAAATATCGTGCAACGAGCGTCCTAAATTATGAGATGTAGTAAAAAAAATAATAAAAAAATGAACGAATCTCTTAGTAAAAGAGAGTTGTCTCCCGTTGCACAGTGAACAATTGTAAAACAGCGCCGACGAAATTATATCCATTATATCCATGTCGAATTAAATCCCTGCAACTCGATACTGAATTACCCCCCTTACATTTGAATTATTAAATTAGAATGAAAACACCGAAAATACGACATAATCACATTGACACACCGGTTCGGTTCACATTAGGTTATTCAAGTTAAGCGATGTTGGGACTAGTCAGTACAAAAATGGGTGATCATGCAGGTGTATTAGAATTTTTGTAGGAATCTTTGACACCCCTTACACGAAACTGCGAATAAAATATAAAAAAAAATTCTTTTAAAAGTGGGTTGTTTATTTTCTTTATGGATTATACTTCCAAAATAAAGTTATTAAAGTTGTTTTAAAAGTAATAAGGAATATTAAAAAAAACAAAAAAACAGTAATGAATTTTACGAACTCAATATTTTTCAATTTTTAAACTTTAAAAATCTATCAAAATTTGTTCTATTGATTCTATTTTTACGATATTTTCAGGGTCAATGTGAAATTTTATGCTCTTTCCAATAAACCGAATATAATATTTTAGACAAACGTTTTTTTTTAATTCACGCCCCCCCCATTTCCAAGTGTCTATAAAAAAGTAAATAATTAATTTACTCACCAAAGTTTTATATATCACAAATTGAAGAGAAAAGGTCAATAAATAATACATTCAAATTTAAAAAAAAAGTAGTGTTTTTTAGAAAATTACCTGTAAAGTTCGAAGTTTAAAATCTTTTTTTTTTTTAAACCACGTTGTTTGTTTTTTCTTTTGTTTTTTTTTAATGAAACCTTGGTCCTTGCTCCTTTAATTAAAAAAAAAAAAAAATTAGGGCTTGAATTACATTTTTCGAGTAGTTATAAGCTTGGAAAGACAGGGGGTCGAATAATTCACGCTTCCCATTTTGAAATGTCTATTAAAAAGTAAATAATTAATTTACTCACCAAAGTGTTATATATCCCAAATTGAAGAGAAAAGGTCAATAAATAATATATTCAAATTTAAAACAAAAAAAGGTAATTTTTTTTTAGAAATTTACCTGTAAAGTCCGAAGTTTAAAACCTTTAAAAAAAAAAACGCGTTGTTTTTTTTTTTTTTTTTTTTTAAATGAAACCTTGATCCTTGCTCCTTTAATTGAAAAAAAAATTAGGGACTGAATTACATTTTTCGAGGAGCTTGGAAAGACGGGGTGGAATTATTCACTATTTTTCACGAAATTTCTGACACACCTAGTGATCATGTAGGGATACTTGGCTCTGTACATCAGAGGATGGCGATAACTCTTTCTAAAATAAATTAAATCGACTTGCGGCTCACAATGGTAAAATAAAGGCTCTGCTGCTGTGCTCTAGTGCTCTATATGTCTACTTTATACAAGGTTGAAGTGCACAATTTATACATATATAGAAAAGAAAGAATGGCAATCATTACTCTTAGCGACATAAATAATTGAAATACCGCTGGGAAATCTTAAATAATTAGTAATTGGATTCTTAGTATCGTCCTCACTTCAGCCTCCAGAAAAGTATCATATAGAATTGAATTTTTTTAAATGCATCTGTTATTTTATTTATCCCCTTTTCTGTGAGGTTAGCCATTAGGTCAGGTGTGAACTTGAATGAAGTGTTTCTGTAGAATGAACTGGATTCGAACTTAGCACACCCAGGTTTTCAGTTTGTGTCGTTAACCACTTAGCCACTGTCACTCCCATGCCAGGTGTTTTTGTGGATTAAATAAACGGTTTCGCTCGAAATTCTATACAGATTCCCAAACTTGATAGAAAGATTACTAAGTTCGACAAGAGGTTAACCATGCATAACTAGGGCTATGACAACAGCATATTCTTTTCATTGTTTTGACTCTCGAGTGTATATCCGTTGATATCATAAATGCTTTTATATAGAGTGATGTGGTTTTCGGTTAATTAACTGTGTCTAACTGTGTCGGATATATACTCGAGAGTCAAATCAACGAAACGAATATTCTGTTGTCATAGTCCTAGTCATAACGTTCTGAGAATAACACTGAAGATATGAACATTAGTCTAAATAATCAAAATGATACAAATTAAAAGAAATTTTTAAGCCAAATTACGTTATCGTGAATAATGATTGAATAAAATAATCAATATTTGTCATTTGGATTCTCGACAGGTTTTGTGTCAGTCGACGAAAATGCAACCTGGGTTCACAACGCTGATGGAGGTGACGACAGCAAGAGGCAATCAATCCGTGTGTATAAAGGACTTTATACACCAATCGGAATGTGTGTATATTATATATGTATTTAACTTTATTAGCCACTGGAAATTCTACAGACCTAAAATATCAAGATAAGTAATCTAAGTACGTAATCACATAAGCATATTTAATAGTCTTCTATAATATAAAGGCAAAAATCTGTTTAAACGTATGTATGTATGTTTGTATGTCTACCTAAGATTTTCGACAGAGGCGATGGATTTTCACGAGATCGGTATCATGTTGAAGCTCGACCCTTCGGACGACAAATATCGAAAATTTGACCAAAACATTAATTCCTTCATCTTTAACTGGGCACTTATGTATTGGGAGGGTCGGTTTTTCTTCGCTGATATCTTTTGCAAGTCATTCAACCCTCGCTTCGACGACGTCGCATAAAACGCGTTATTTCGACCACCCGTCACGTCACAACCACGGTGGGCATATTAGTAAGACAGTTTTTTTTCCCTCTTTTTCCTCTGGCGTGGTACTGGTTCGAGCCTGCTTACTACTCCTAGTTTTTTATTTTTATTTTTTTCGCTCGCAATTTTCCTTTTTTGTTTTTGCTCAACTAACATCCTTACACACACCTCCACTTTCTTTTCCGCCTTCGCGTCACGGGTTCGAGTCTGTCTTACTGCTACAACTTTTTTTGTTGTTCAACAAACACCTTCAAACACCCGGACAACGCCGGGCAGCTAGGCTAGTAATATATAAACTGTAAATGTGGTGATTTTCAAATGCAGGCCAATAAGAGATTAGTTAAAAACAAAATATTAGGTTGGCAACTAAGTTCTTGCTGTTTTTTTAAATGTACATTTTTTAAGAGTAGAATAAGAACTAAAAGCTGTAATCAATGATGTATTTCCCAATCGTGTTCACAACTTTTTCCCAACGTGCAACAAAATTCTCAATGCTTTTTCTGTAGAAATCATTAGATTTTGACTTGAAAAATAAAATATAACAAATAAATTTTCAAAACACAATATAAAAAAAAACAAAAACAAAAAGAAAACGGCAAAAGCTTAGTTGCCAACCCAATATTTTACTTTACTTGGTGCTTGTACACTTATTGAACCGCATTATTTTAAAATAATATTTTCAAGTTACATCCAAGTTTTACAGTTTTTATTTATAGGTGAAAGTACAGAATAGTTACACCCCCCCGTGGTAAGAATGTCTTTCTAAATAATAACGTTATTATTTCAGCACGGTTATATGAGTGCATAGGTACTTTTTACTCATTTATTGGTGATGTATTTATATTAAAAATATTTTAATATTTAATAAAACTTTGAAACAGTTTATTTTACAATTAATAATGTGTTAGTAAAATAATTAACGGCAGCCATTTTGATTCTGGATAGGAAGTAAATACGTAACCACAGTGGAATCGAGTAGAGACCGAGTGTTTGGAATCTGTATTTTGCATCTCTTATCCCTACTTTACGTACTTATTTATTGTCGAAATGCAAAATTGTTGAATGCAGATTATTTTAATTTAATTATTTAAGGTAAAGTAAATTGGCTTAAAACTTTTGTTAAATAGTAATCTATTTAAAACAAATAGGTCACAAATAATCAAGTAAAGCAAATTATATTGTTTTTTTTTGTTGCTAATTTTCCCAATTGTATTTTTGGTTATAGTCAAGTTTGTCTTCCCTTTTTGACTTCCAGTTTCCAAGCAAGATATAACCCCTTTTTGATTAATAGTTATCTTCCTATTAGATAAAGTGAAAGCCCCTGCTCTGTTTCCACCATGTTAAGAATGGCCTTCTTGTCCGCTTGATTATTAATTCTTGTCTTCCGTTTTCCTGCTTTCCAGCTTTCTATAATATGGTTGTCTTCAAGTCCAACGTGAACAAGTTTCTGATGAGCTGTTCCAAGTTAACAAATTTACCGAACTTTCATTACTATCGATTACTATATTGTCCTTTTGACTACTCTACACTCTTTAACCCTTATCCTTGAGTGGCCTATCGGCCTTGATAAGTGGTGACGTCTATGTAAAAAAAAAAAAAAAAATTCTCCAGTAAAATGGACAGCAGAAACCGGAAATCAAAAAGAGCTGACAATGTTAACTATCACCTTATATCATTAAAAATAATTTATGACATCAGTAGTGATGATAACTGTGAGCGTATTAAATTAATTCAGCTTTTTGGAAAAAAATCTTCGGAATATTATTAAATAAATTAATTAAATTTATACGGAATATACATTTAAAAAAATTTTAGCTTTTCATTTTTTTTTTCATTTTTCATTTATTTAAAGGTAGACAACTCTTGTTAATAGCTTAATATAAAAAGAGTTATCACCCTTTCTACATTGCTTTTTTTTTTATTATTAGGTGATTATAATGTCTCATACTATTTTCGGTTGTTTGAGAGCAGCTTGAGTAAGTAATTTTTACGATTCTTAATTTTTTGAGATGAGGATTCAATATTCGTATTATTTTAATCCTTCAGACTACTGTTCTCATCTTAGGTCTTATTTTAACAACGTTTCGGTTGATGTAACCTTGGACCTTCCTCAAGTGTATCTTACCGAACTCGAGAAAATTTATGCCAAACTAAGGAATATTTCTGCCAAATTCAGGAATCTTACTATTGAACTCGGACATTTTTATTTCAAACTCTGGACTCCGCACGGAATTTCAAACGGATCCCTTTATTTAATCCATGGGGATAGCATACCTCCTATAATTCGCAATTATATTTTTGGATCGCCCGCAATGAGGATTGAACCTTCAGTCTCCAGGAATGTAATTTTTACAACTGAATTTTACCAAGTACTCTATTCACTGCACCACGGATCAGTGCGGACATTCAATCCTTAGTGTGGACAACCTAAAAATACAATTGCAAATTACTAAAGACTTCTACCCAGTCATGGCTAGCAGAACGAATGCTATCCAGATTGATTAAATAAATGGTTCCATTCTAAACTCTGTGCAGAGTTCCGTGTTTGGCAGAAAGATTCCCGGATTTTACAAGATACACCTGAGGAAAGTCGGAGCTTACATCGACCAAAAGGTTGTGAAAATATCATTTGTAGGATTATGCGAAGTAGTCACTAATTTGTAAGTTCATTAATTCATAATCGGGATCTATCAATTTTTATAATCGAGGTTACAGATGCAGGAATCTCTAAAAATCGAAAGAATAGTAGAGTATCTGCGGGACCATTAAAGGTAAATTTAACGTAACTGCCGATTTGCAAAAGGCTTCCACCAAACCACATCCCCACAACTATAAAAGTAAAAAAAAATGTGAATGACCTCGGAAAAATGATGACACTTGAGAAAAAAAAACTTGAGATCGCTGTATTGAAACGAAATAACATTTATTTACGTTTTTAAGAAACATTCAGAAAACATTTAAGAAAGAATTCAAATCGTTCCAACGTTAAGGGTTTTTTTTTCAACGAGTGTTCATTAGACAGGCTTAGATAACTGAAATATCTAGTGAAAAGGGCATGAAGTTTAAAATTACTGATGTTTATGAATCGAGGGACACGTAGTTATTTTTTTAGGGGAAAAGAAAGTCATTAAACCATGTAGGCGTCATGCATGCGTGTATATGTGTGTATGTGTGTTCATCACATAAGAAAACAATAGTTCGAAATAGCATTGTTGAAAAGAAGAATCTATTCTCATTCGATATGGTAACTTTCCATGATGATAAGGTTTCAATTAAGGATAGGCAATCGAAAAGAGGATAGGACTTTCGAAAATATCGGCGAAAAAAAGCGACCTCCCCTTGTAGAAAAGTGCCCAATTGATGGTAAAGGAATTAAGGTTTTCAACCGATTTTTCGATATTTATCGGCCGAAGCGTCGATCTTCAAAACGATATCGATATTGTGAAAATCTATCGAATGTTTTAGGCACTCCCTCAGACATTTAAAATTCATGAGCCCAAATGACTGAGGGAGTATTTATACAAAGATGATGTTACAGAGTCTTAGCCTTGTACGACAGCTAAGTCTCTCTCTCTCTCTCGATTCAAAATGTTAGTATCCAGCAACAAGCACGAGCAAGATAGCCAGCAACAACTTAAACTGCAGACCAGCTTAATGCGGGTACTGGTCTCCCGCTTTGTTTTTTAAATCAGAGATTTGCTTCTCCTAGAAGATTGCCTTCACCACGGCTTACGGGAGCCCTCTCCACCCCAACACACACACACACACACACACACACACACACACACACACACACACACACACACACACACACACACACACACACACACACACACACACACACACACACTGTGCTAGTTGGCCGTTGACCCAGAAAAAGAGTTCGTTCGTCCTTTGGAAGGTCTTGTTTTTAATCCTTCAGGGAGACTAGCCACCCTCCTCACCAAACAAGTCTGGTGGGGGAACCAGTTTAGTCGCCGGTGACCCGACCATGAGGCAGGTAGTACTGGGTTACATGGTACCAGTAGCATATGCCATGCCTTACAAAATTTAGGCATACATACATACATACATACATACATACATACATACATTTAAACAGACGGGTGAGATTTATATAATAGATTGTTCTTATTTTGTCAAATATTAAATTATGTATTATTTAATAAATTAAAGAAATGTATTATTATATAAATAATAAAATATTACAAGTTATATTTAAGGCTGTATAAGTATGAATTTAATACAGGGGAGATAATTCAGTATTTATATAATCTCATATGAATTACTTCCCTTAATTTAAATATAAGGGAAACAATTAGCAAGGGAGATAATTGTGTTAAAATTAAATGTTCAACAAATTTTTGGGAAAAAGACACCGACAAAGTTTTTTTAAATTTTTTTTACACAGGCACCACCACAATATCAAGGCCCGGAGGCCACTCGAGGTTAAGGGTTTATGAGTATACAGTTTTCTATTTATTCTATAAAAGACAGTTGTCAGTCTATCAATCTCTGTCTGTCTGTCTGTCTATGAGTATTTCTGAAACAAGAAAAGAAAACATATATTCTGCTTCACTATCATCAAAACCATGTTTGGATATGGCAGAGGGGGATAAAAAAAAGAAAAGCTTTCTTTCGTACAAAAATCAAAGAAATATTCTATCGTTTCTTGAAAATGATGCCATAAAGATTTATAACGAATGTTCCTTCTAAAATCAATTTTTTCTTTTATTTTTTCCATAAATTTCCTCCATTAATGTCTCTCTTTTTCATATTAATCTACAGGACAATATAGATGAAGTGGACATTAACACCTTGCTTTTTAAAAATCATTTTGTTTAAACGCTGGTTCAGTGGTTAACGGCACGGACAACTGGGGATGTCACAAATTCGAATCCAGTTCATTCCACAGAAATCACTTTCACTTAGGATGTTGGTAACCTTCACGTAATCCCTCCCATAAATTCCTAAAAGATTTTAACTAGAAAAAATATCGGGGGAACCAATGCCAAAAATAGAATCTTCGAAATCATACGACGCAATGATCATTTTATATTTGTTGGGGAAATATATTTACCCGCATAAGCCTGAAGAGTCCTAGAGTGGATGAAACACGGAATATTCAGTGTAGCTTAATCGCCATATATATTTTATAACTAACTAACTAGCTCTACCTACGTATTGAGCACTTTTGAAGTAAATACTTAAAGTTTACGCATCAATTTATACTTTCGTATATTAATTTTATGTGAGTAAATGAAGTAGTTATATATATATATATATATATATATATATATATATATATATATATATGTATATATATACTAGCAAAAGTACCCGTCGTTGACTGAGTTCAAAAACAGCCTACAGAAAATGGACTCTGATTTATGAAAGTATGATAGGTTATGAAAAGGAAGGGTTGTAAAGAGATAGCTTCGAATTTGTGGGTATCAAAACAAAAGCAAAATATGATGAAAGTAACAATAAAATAGATAAACCCCATATTTTATTATATCATACCTGTTCACACTGAAACACTTATCACAATATTCTGTGGATCTATATTAAAAAAACCTTGTTAAATTTTGTGACATATTTCCATTCTATGGAGGTCAGGCGCGAACGAACACCCCATAATTTTATTATACCATATTTCTTCAAACTGAAACATAATTATCAAAGTATACTTACGCAGATAGATATGAAAAGTCTTTATTAAAGTTTGTGTCTATTTCCATTCTATGGAGACCAGGCACGAACGCAGACCCCACAATTTTATTACGCCATCCCTATTTAAGTTAAAACATACTTATCAAAGTATTATTATGTACATCTATATCAAAAACACTTGTAAACGTTTTTTTTTTTAATTCTTACATTTTTTATTTTCATACTTTGTGGACCAGGCGCGACCGCAGACCCCACAATTTTAATGAACCATCGTTCTGCCAAATCAAACATACCCATTCCTGTGTCTCGATACATCTTCTATCATATGTAATCAGTTTTTAAAAATAGTCAACCATATAGGAGCCTATTCCTGACCACACACACACACACACACACACACACACACACACACACACACACACACACACACACACACACACACACACACAAGTTTGCTTTTATAGATATATAGATAGGCAAATTTAAAAAACAAAAACAAGAATTATGTATTCAAACATTTGAAACAGGAGAAAAAGCACTGAATTATGGATTCAGAGAATAGACAAACAATAATTCAATAAATAATTTAAAATTGAGCGATAAATAATTGTTAAAAAGTAAGCAAAATTACTAGTTCCAAAATATATTTTTATTCAAACATATATAATTGTTGGATTATTTTAAGAATTGATTTCTAAATAATAACGCTATTATTTCAGCACAATCCGTATTCTGCATAAATACCAATAACCGATTAATTAATTAATTATAAATTAAGCATTATAAAATTTATTGATGCAAAAATTGCAAATTAATTTAAAACAGTTTTAGTTTACACAGGTTTTTATGGAAATATGTGTTTCTTTACTTATACTTTTGAACGAGAATAAATATTACTTTTTAAAAATCTTATAGAAAAAGAAACTTCTTGACAGAAATAATAAACTTGAAACATGGAATCTAATGAATTCAAAAGAAAGAGGCTTGCCTTTTTTCTGTTGTTCTTGGCCTTCGGGCCGGGAGGGCAGAGTCCTGTCCTTTGCCATTTCCGATATACCAGAAAACCGCCTCCTGGGGATGAAGAAGGAAGACGAGGCTCCTCCACAAACTTAACATCCCGGTACTATACCTGTACCAGAGGAGCTTCGCCATGTGGGACATCCTCCTACTCACCAAGGACGATGCGGAGAGACTCTCCCTCCAAGAAATAAAGCATGGGAGAGTCAAACTAATACCTGAATACCAACCTAAATACCTGCGGAAGTGTTAGGATGCCTCTTCAGCCAGTACGGTGAGGTGGAACAGGTGACCCCAGTACGGTCAAAAACTGGGACTCACCTGGGCTGCTACACAATAGCAATGAGGCTGAAGAGGGAGGGTGTTTGAGCGATACCACCGCTGCTGACATACAAAGACGCCAGCATAATGGTAGCGGTGGAGGGCCGTCGTCCACACTGCTGGTTCTGCCAAAAGCAGGGGCACATGGCTAGGAGCTGCCCCCAAAGGGTAACCCTTAATCAAACAACCCAAAAGGCGGTCACAACTCCTGAGACAGCGCCCGTGCCAAAACAGGCGGCTACAACCCCTGCAACCACAGCACCAACCCCAGCTCCAAGGAAAACCCAAACCACCCAGGAGGCCAAGGGGGAAGAATGAAGCACGGTAGTGAGACAAAAACGGAAGCACATAATCCCTTCTGCGACCGTCCCACCACCAGCCCAAAAATCGAGGCAGCAACCTCTGCAAATGCAGCAACAATAACAGCTACCGCAGCCGATACTGTGGAAACAGCTGCAGCAACAACAACTACTGCAGCAGCAAAAGCAACAAGTGCAGCAGAAGCAGCAGCAGCAACGACACCAGCGAGAGCAGCAGCAAAAAAAACAGCCGCAGCAGCAACTAGAGGAGCAGACACAACCAACGGTCCCCACACCAATCGAGACGGGGATCAAGTGGAGAAAAGACTCCTCCTCTGAGGATGAATCTGCAAGTGAGAGGGAGAGGAACTCAACCTCACCTCTCCCCGGTTCATTCGAAAGAATAAAAAAGAAAAACAAAAGAAGAAAAGAGGAAGAAAAGGTGGCCCCCACTCCCTGTGAACATACACCACCCCTGACAACAAAATCCACTTCCATCCCCAAACCACACACTGCACCAACACCAGACACTGCACCAACACCAACACCAGACACTGCACCAACACCAGACACCGCACCAGCACCAACACCAGGCACCACACAAACACCCGTCCCCACACCAATGCAAACTGAGCCACCACACCAAAAAGAAAAGGAAAAGAATGAACCGAGGGAGGAGAGAGACTCCTCTGCCTCTCGCAGACCAACCAGATAAAAGTCCTTGCCCCTGACGAACTATGTTATGTAGACCCTCTATCTGTGGCCACAGACATTTCCCATCGGCAGAGGAAAAACTTAAAACCTCTGCTCAATTACAAACAGATAGAGGGGAAAGATATAAACATCCTCTCAAATTTCCCAGACGCCCCACTCCTAATAACTTTTGTCAGAAGTCCAGAGGCCTGCAAGACCAACTTGTGGACAAGACTGCAGGCCGCTAAAGGGGCGTTTCTGGGAATCGAACTGGTGAAAAAAAAATTACCCTTCCCTTGATGAACTGTCAAAACAATGCAAGGGAAGGGTCCCAGTGTTGGTCCATCCGTCACTCTACAGGGCCATAAAATTAATTTACCTTTGGACGTCGGCGACATTGCGAGAGAAGGTCAGGATATGAAAAACCTGACCACCTTGAGCATGGCACATAACGTCAGTGTCCTCTCCCCAGCTGACTTCAGAGCTGAGTGTGACACACCCGAAGGTAGGTACCATGGCTTTGAATTTGGCTAGTTTGAATGCGAGGGGCTTGAGATCATCGGGCCAGGCTGCTCGCCTCCGGCACGACCTCTTGTCCCTGGGAGTGGATGTGGCTGCGATTCAGGAGACGCATTTCGTTTCCTCTGTGGACTGTCAGGTGCTGGCCTGAGGTTTTGAGGTTTTCTCAGCATATGGCAGCCCGCGGGGGAAGGGAGTTTCCGTGCTGGTTAAACGTACCCTGTCGGTGACGGTCGACGTTGTTCATAGAAATGCGCTGGGCAGGCTGGTTGTAGCCAATGTTGCCATAAAAGATTCTGTGTTTCGGGTGATTGTGATTCATTCGCCCAGCACTGCTCGTGAGAAGGTCTCATTCTTCATTCAGCTTGACGCGTTTGTAGATTGTCGGAAGTGGGTAGTGCTAATGGGAGATTGGAACGCCATCTTAGACCCCGAGATAGATAAGGTAGGAGGCGATGCTAGAGGATCGGAGAGGTGCGAGTCCAGCCTGGCTGATCTGATGGCTAGATGCGGTCTGGTCGACAGGTTTCGGGTCGAGCATCCGGGACGGGAGATGTGGACGTGGACCAATAGTGTTTCCTCCTATCCAAACACTTACTTGGACAGGATGTTAGTTAGGAATGGCAAAGTAGACTTCTTATCTTGTTCCATGTTCACTTGGCTAGGCCAGACGGATCATAAACTAGTTATGGCCCGGCTGAAGCTAGGAAATAGGCCTAAGTTAGTGGCTCACTGGAAGTTAAACACTTCCCTTCTGGAGATACAAGACTTCCAAGAGAAGCTAATAGAATTAATTCAAAAAGCACTAGTGGGGGCGGTTACCAGGAGTAAGTGGTGGGTAGGTCTAAAAACCAAAATTAGAACCTTCTCCGTCAAGTATGCCCAGCGCCTCGCACTAGATAAGGCCAAGACAAAGAAGAAGCTAGAGCAGAAACTAGCCCGGGCTACGGGGGGGGGGTGATAGGGTTAGTTAGGAACTAGCTAAGTAGGACCTTCTGCGTGAGAATAGCGAGCGTTATGAAGATCAAGTAGTCAGAGTAAGGCTTAGAAAGGTAGGCAATGAAGCAGTCAACTTCAATACTGACGCGCGTTGTGAAATTTCTAGGCATGGCTCGGATAAATACATTGCGAAAGTCAGGCATCCGGATGGACACACCCTGGAATCGACTTGGGAGATCTGCGAGGGGTTTCGAGAACATTTCGAGGAGCATTTTACGCATCAACCCGATCTTCAGCTGAGATGTGGGGAGGCAAATTCGGCCCTGCGCGGAATGGCTCTGCCTGGTGGCTCAGCTGCCAAGGTATCCGTGTTTGCCGATGATGTCATGGTCTTTGTCTCAAGCTTCAGAGACATCGAGATCGTGTCGAAGGCGCTTGCACAGTATGAAAACATCACGGGGGCCAAGATAAACTGCAGTAAGTCTGTCGGACTGCGGTTTGGCGCTTGGAGTGGTAACGCAAACCTCCTGGCACCCTTCAGCTGGACAGATGGCCCGATTTGGATCCTTGTCCTGTGGTTTGGACCAGGTCTCCTGCTTGATAAGAATTGGTCAGAGGTACAGTCAAAGGTGGAGGCTGCGGTCAATGCGTGGCTTCCTAGGAAACTTTCCTTAAAGGGTAGAGCTGAGGCGTGCACTACATATCTTCCCTCTCATCCTTTACTGACTGGCCGTACTTCCCCTGCCTGCACAACACCTAAAAGCTCTTGTCGAACTCTTGTCCTCCCTCCTTTGGAACAGAGGAAAACAGGTCTGCTTCCAACGTCCGTGTGAGGGAGGTTTGGGAATGCCAGATTTGAAGTGTCATCGAGACGCCGAGAGGCTGGCCTTCCTGAGCCACCACCTTCAAGATCAACCATGGCACCCCGCAATTACTGCTGCCTTCCCTGACATCATTCTCAACCCCGCTATCAAGAGTCGTTGCAGGGTGCGTGGAGACTCAGCCTTCCTGAAAGAGTGCCGAGTTGCGCTAAAACGACTACCAACTCCACAGGGATTTAGTAAGGGGGGTCGCCGACGATCCGCTATACGCGCGTTTGGGTTGGCAGCAGAGTGAGATCTGCTCTGCATGGAGTTGGGCGCCAGGTTCAAGTCATCTGAACAATTCGGAGTTCTCTCTGACCTGGCGATTGGCCCGAAATGCACTTCCACTTAACAACATACAATGTGGTTCTGGGTTTTTGAAGTCGCCTTTCTCCGATTGCCGCGAACTCCGCCAGCACTGGTCGTATGTCAGCGAGGTGACAGCTTGCATCGATCCCGAGCATCCTCGCCCAATTACCTAATCCAATGTCGTTGACAACGTGAGACCGCCGTGGGACCGGGAAAGACAAATGGTCTACATTACGATCCTGGCCGTGGCGAGAATGGTGATTTGGACGTCGCGTCTACAAGGTTGCTGGGGAGTGTTGCCTCTGATCAGGATCTGATCGCTTTCTTTAAACACCAACTATGGGTGAAGATCAGATGTGATAGAAGAAGGCTGCATCGCGCGGCATTTGACAGAAGATGGATACATGTAGCAAGTCTGTGTGTATGAAGTGGAGCCAAATTTGAATATGTGTTCCCCGCCTAGGTGTGGAACGCGCAGTTCTGTCAAGCATAATCCATTTTCAGCCTCTTAGCTAGCCGAGTAAATGCTTCATCCCTCCCCGAGTAGGAAGCCTCCAAGATCCCCATCCCCTCCTATCTGCAATTGTTTCTTCTCACCCCTCACTCTAAATTTCACCCATCTTGGAGAGAAAGAAATCAATCACTAACTCCCCATC
>NC_136515.1:50929559-51004559 GCF_053919585.1 Euprymna scolopes | reverse complement strand
CACCTCTTGTAAAAGCCCGTATAATACGGGCGAAATGTCGAGCCTCCGGTCTTCCGTTTCCTTTTCACATTATATATATATATATAGGGTGTCCACAAAGTCTGGCTTCATTATGTAGCCAGACTTTGTGGACACCCTGTAGATTATGTAGTCAGACTTTGTGGGCACCGTGTAGATTATGCAGCCAGACTTTGTGGGCACCGTGTAGATTATGCAGTCAGACTTTGTAGACACCCTGTAGATTATGCAGCCAGACTGTGGGCACCGTGTAGATTATGCAGCCAGACTTTGTGGGCACCGTGTAGATTATGCAGCCAGACTTTGTGGGCACCGTGTAGATTATGCAGCCAGACTTTGTGGGCACCGTGTAGATTATGCAGCCAGACTTTGTGGGCACCCTGTAGATTATGCAGTCAGACTTTGTGGGCACCGTGTAGATTATGCAGCCAGACTTTGTAGACACCCTGTAGATTATGCAGTCAGACTTTGTGGGCACCCTGTAGATTATGCAGTCAGACTTTGTGGGCACCGTGTAGATTATGCAGCCAGACTTTGTAGACACCCTGTAGATTATGCAGTCAGACTGTGTGGGCATCGTGTAGATTATACAGTCAGACTTTGTAGACACCCTGTAGATTATGCAGTCAGACTTTCTGGACACCGTGTAGATTATGCAGCCAGACTTTGTGGGCACCCTGTAGATTATGCAGTCAGACTTTGTGGGCACCGTGTAGATTATGCAGCCAGACTTTGTAGACACCCTGTAGATTATGCAGTCAGACTTTGTGGACACTGTGTAGATTATGCAGCCAGACTTTGTGGGCACCGTGTAGATTATGCAGCCAGACTTTGTGGGCACCGTGTAGATTATGCAGCCAGACTTTGTGGGCACCGTGTAGATTATGCAGCCAGACTTTGTAGACACCCTGTAGATTATGCAGCCAGACTTTGTGGGCACCGTGTAGATTATTCAGCCAGACTTTGTGGGCACCGTGTAGATTATGCAGCCAGACTTTGTGGGCACCGTGTAGATTATGTAGCCAGACTTTGTAGACACCCTGTAGATTATGCAGCCAGACTTTGTGGGCACCGTGTAGATTATGCAGCCAGACTTTGTAGACACCCTGTAGATTATGCAGCCAGACTTTGTGGGCACCGTGTAGATTATGCAGCCAGACTTTGTGGGCACCGTGTAGATTATGCAGCCAGACTTTGTGGGCACCGTGTAGATTATGCAGCCAGACTTTGTGGGCACCGTATAGATTATGCAGCCAGACTTTGTAGACACCCTGTAGATTATGCAGCCAGACTTTGTGGGCACCCTGTAGATTATGCAACCAGACTTTGTGGGCACCGTGTAGATTATGCAGCCAGATTTTGTAGACACCCTGTAGATTATGCAGCCAGACTTTGTGGGCACCGTGTAGATTATGCAGCCAGACTTTGTGGGCACCGTGTATATATATATATATATATATATAAATATAAATATATATATATATATATATATATATATATATATATATATATATATATAAGAAAATTTTAAATCAAGGTAAATAAATAATCGTCAAGCTAAAAGAATTAATAAACACCTCTTTAATATTGACGGCTTAAACACGGAAAACAGCATCCCCCCCTTTCTCCACCATACCTCAAAGAATACACTCCAAATTTTCCCGGAATGTAGATCGCATTCAATTATCTTATAGAAACAAATGTGGTCTTGGCACCCGTTTCAATATCGATTCTTTTTTTGGTTTGATGAAGTGTTGTCCCTGTATTGGGACTCCACTGAAACATGTATGCACATATGTAACCAATAATGTTTGTAGAATAAACGGACTATATATATATATATATATATATATATATATATATATATATATATGGGTGTGTGTGTAAGCTCTACTATTATCATTGAATGTATTGAGCTTTTTTTCATTTGACTGGAATTACTATATAAATAGCAATATTTATGGTTATTTTTGAGTTTGATTAGTAAACTCCTTTTCAAAGCTTTCTGATCTGCCCTTTTTCTTTTCATAGCTTTAAATTTTATATTTTTAATTTATATTTGTTTATTTAGTTTCCAGTTCAAACTAGTTTTTATATCATACGCACTCGTGTGTGTATTATATCCATATTAGCACGATAAATGAGGCTGGAAAATACATAAAATTTAAATTCATGAAAAGGAAAAATAGAAAATAACGAATATTTAAAAAAATGTTTTATTCAGTATTAATTGCATCTTTAAGAATTAATCATGCGTTCCTTTTACTTTCTATAGCCGTTGAATAACGTTCGACCTGATGAAGTTTCTCTATTTTATATCTATGACTGAAATATGTCTGTAAATGTGTAGCCAAATAGTGTTTGTATTAATAGAATATTTATCTCTCTTTTTATATTATATCATAAAAGCAATTATTATATGAAAGGAACTTTGTCTGTTTATATGAGTTCGTTGCCTATAAACTCGAAAACGGCTGGGCCGATTTTATAAAATTTCACGCAAAGCTACTTTATATGCCCGTTAGTGTTCTTAGATAGGTGTCGTATCGGAATGTCGTCGACAAGTATTTGATAATCAATAATCCAAAGTATTGATAATCAATAATCCAAAGTATTGATAATCAATAATTCAAAGTAATGATAATCAATAATTCAAAGTATTGATAATCAATAATCCAAAGTATTGATAATCAATAATTCAAAGTATTGATAATCAATAATTCAAAGTATTAATCAATAATTTAAAATATTGATAATCAATAATTCAAAGTATTGATAATCAATAATCCAAAGTATTGATAATCAATAATTCAAAGTATTGATAATCAATAATCACAAAGTAATGATAATCAATAATTCAAAGTATTGATAATCAATAATTCAAAGTATTGATAATCAATAATTCAAAGTATTGATAATCAATAATTCAAAGTATTGATAATCAATAATTCAAAGTATTGATAATCAATAATTCAAAGGATTGATAATCAATAATCACAAAGTAATGATAATCAATAATTCAAAGTATTGATAATCAATAATCCAAAGTATTGATAATCAATAATTCAAAGTAATGATAATCAATAATTCAAAGTATTGATAATCAATAATTCAAAGTATTGATAATCAATAATCCAAAGTATTGATAATCAATAATCCAAAGTAATGATAATCAATAATAACAAAGTAATGATAATCAATAATCCAAAGTATTGATAATCAATAATTCAAAGTAATGATAATCAATAATTCAAAGTATTGATAATCAATAATTCAAAGTAATGATAATCAATAATTCAAAGTAATGATAATCAATAATTCAAAGTAATGATAATCAATAATTCAAAGTAATGATAATCAATAATTCAAAGTAATGATAATCAATAATCCAAAGTATTGATAATCAATAATCCAAAGTAATGATAATCAATAATCCAAAGTATTGATAATCAATAATTCAAAGTAATGATAATCAATAATTCAAAGTAATGATAATCAATAATTCAAAGTAATGATAATCAATAATCCAAAGTATTGATAATCAATAATCCAAAGTATTGATAATCAATAATAACAAAGTAATGATAATCAATAATCCAAAGTATTGATAATCAATAATTCAAAGTAATGATAATCAATAATAACAAAGTAATGATAATCAATAATTCAAAGTAATGATAATCAATAATTCAAAGTAATGATAATCAATAATAACAAAGTAATGATAATCAATAATAACAAAGTAATGATAATCAATAATCCAAAGTATTGATAATCAATAATTCAAAGTAATGATAATCAATAATAACAAAGTAATGATAATCAATAATTCAAAGTAATGATAATCAATAATTCAAAGTAATGATAATCAATAATAACAAAGTAATGATAATCAATAATAACAAAGTAATGATAATCAATAATCCAAAGTATTGATAATCAATAATTCAAAGTAATGATAATCAATAATAACAAAGTAATGATAATCAATAATTCAAAGTAATGATAATCAATAATTCAAAGTAATGATAATCAATAATTCAAAGTATTGATAATCAATAATAACAAAGTAATGATAATCAATAATCCAAAGTATTGATAATCAATAATCCAAAGTAATGATAATCAATAATAACAAAGTAATGATAATCAATAATTCAAAGTAATGATAATCAATAATTCAAAGTAATGATAATCAATAATTCAAAGTAATGATAATCAATAATCCAAAGTATTGATAATCAATAATTCAAAGTAATGATAATCAATAATTCAAAGTAATGATAATCAATAATTCAAAGTAATGATAATCAATAATTCAAAGTAATGATAATCAATAATTCAAAGTAATGATAATCAATAATTCAAAGTAATGATAATCAATAATCCAAAGTATTGATAATCAATAATCCAAAGTATTGATAATCAATAATAACAAAGTAATGATAATCAATAATCCAAAGTATTGATAATCAATAATTCAAAGTAATGATAATCAATAATAACAAAGTAATGATAATCAATAATTCAAAGTAATGATAATCAATAATTCAAAGTAATGATAATCAATAATAACAAAGTAATGATAATCAATAATAACAAAGTAATGATAATCAATAATCCAAAGTATTGATAATCAATAATTCAAAGTAATGATAATCAATAATAACAAAGTAATGATAATCAATAATTCAAAGTAATGATAATCAATAATTCAAAGTAATGATAATCAATAATAACAAAGTAATGATAATCAATAATAACAAAGTAATGATAATCAATAATCCAAAGTATTGATAATCAATAATTCAAAGTAATGATAATCAATAATAACAAAGTAATGATAATCAATAATTCAAAGTAATGATAATCAATAATTCAAAGTAATGATAATCAATAATTCAAAGTATTGATAATCAATAATAACAAAGTAATGATAATCAATAATCCAAAGTATTGATAATCAATAATCCAAAGTAATGATAATCAATAATAACAAAGTAATGATAATCAATAATTCAAAGTAATGATAATCAATAATTCAAAGTAATGATAATCAATAATTCAAAGTAATGATAATCAATAATCCAAAGTATTGATAATCAATAATTCAAAGTAATGATAATCAATAATTCAAAGTAATGATAATCAATAATTCAAAGTAATGATAATCAATAATCCAAAGTATTGATAATCAATAATCCAAAGTATTGATAATCAATAATAACAAAGTAATGATAATCAATAATCCAAAGTATTGATAATCAATAATTCAAAGTAATGATAATCAATAATTCAAAGTATTGATAATCAATAATTCAAAGTATTGATAATCAATAATCCAAAGTATTGATAATCAATAATCCAAAGTATTGATAATCAATAATTCAAAGTAATGATAATCAATAATTCAAAGTATTGATAATCAATAATCCAAAGTATTGATAATCAATAATTCAAAGTATTGATAATCAATAATTCAAAGTATTAATCAATAATTTAAAATATTGATAATCAATAATTCAAAGTATTGATAATCAATAATCCAAAGCATTGATAATCAATAATTCAAAGTAATGATAATCAATAATTCAAAGTATTGATAATCAATAATAACAAAGTAATGATAATCAATAATCCAAAGTATTGATAATCAATAATTCAAAGTAATGATAATCAATAATTCAAAGTATTGATAATCAATAATTCAAAGTATTGATAATCAATAATTCAAAGTATTGATAATCAATAATCCAAAGTATTGATAATCAATAATTCAAAGTAATGATAATCAATAATTCAAAGTATTGATAATCAATAATCCAAAGTATTGATAATCAATAATTCAAAGTAATGATAATCAATAATTCAAAGTATTGATAATCAATAATTCAAAGTATTGATAATCAATAATTCAAAGTAATGATAATCAATAATTCAAAGTATTGATAATCAATAATCCAAAGGATTGATAATCAATAATTCAAAGTATTGATAATCAATAATTCAAAGTAATGATAATCAATAATTCAAAGTATTGATAATCAATAATCCAAAGTATTGATAATCAATAATTCAAAGTATTGATAATCAATAATTCAAAGTATTGATAATCAATAATTCAAAGTATTGATAATCAATAATTCAAAGTATTGATAATCAATAATTCAAAGTAATGATAATCAATAATTCAAAGTATTGATAATCAATAATTCAAAGTATTGATAATCAATAATCCAAAGTATTGATAATCAATAATTCAAAGTAATGATAATCAATAATTCAAAGTATTGATAATCAATAATTCAAAGTATTGATAATCAATAATTCAAAGTATTGATAATCAATAATCCAAAGTATTGATAATCAATAATTCAAAGTAATGATAATCAATAATTCAAAGTATTGATAATCAATAATTCAAAGTATTGATAATCAATAATCCAAAGTATTGATAATCAATAATCCAAAGGATTGATAATCAATAATTCAAAGTATTGATAATCAATAATCCAAAGTATTGATAATCAATAATCACAAAGTAATGATAATCAATAATTCAAAGTATTGATAATCAATAATCCAAAGTATTGATAATCAATAATCACAAAGTATTGATAATCAATAATTCAAAGTATTGATAATCAATAATCGAAATAATCCGTTGAAAGAAGGAACAGGCGATTTTGACCAAATTTAGCACCTTGCACAGTCTTATATCACAAGTGTAGTTGAGAAGTTTTATTACCACAGAAGCCGAAAGGCCCAACACACGGTAGGTTCTTTGATTTGACAGGGGCGCGTTCGAAATGAATGTTTCTGTTTAAAGCACAATTGAACCAATGATACTTGACTTTTTCATTCTAAACTTAAATTAAAGCCATTATCACCGTACAAGCAGCAAGGCCAGGCATATAAAATCAACAGTATGCTCTTTTATATGACAGGGGCGCGTTCGAAATAAATGTTTCCGTTTAGAGCATAATTGAACCATGATACTTGACTTTTGCATTTTAAACTTTAATTCGATGCTTCCCTTCAGTCTCGAAAGACAAAGGATACCCCCTGCAAGGGCAGCTGCTCGTGCAATTATGAGGCAAGGGTTGCGCAATCTCCAACCACATCTCTCCTCAATCGGCACTGTTTGAGTCCAGTGGCAAGGAGAAGTCCAGGACGACTGGAAACAATGTCGAGATAAGCGGAGAGTACAAACAGCACCTGGAAGTCTCAAATGGTCACTCATTTGGTACTGACCAGGCTCAACGTTGCTTAACTTCGGTGATCTGACGAGAACCGGTGTGTCAACGTGATTATGCTGTACGAAAAAGTTAATCATGACATAATATATGAAAAAATATGTTTATAAAATCAACAATAGGTTCTATACAGTGTACAATGTCTTGTGACCTGGGAGGCGTCTGAAGCTTCCTCCCGGTGCACCGCGATGTGTCACCAACTAGAGCTATCAATTGATTCGATTGAAAAATCGGCGATTTAACCGAATTCGATAACAATAAAAAATATGGGAGTGTGAAATATTCGTTGATTATCATTCAATCCCGAGCAACATCGCGTTTCCCTACAAGTATTAATGTATTACAGAAGGTTAGAACAACATGGTGCCGTCGGTTTCAAAACAAATGATCAACAAATAATTGAGTCTTGCTCATAATAATAAAATAAATTTGAAACTTCAGCCGAAAATAACTGAAAAAACTGCATATGTTAATCTTTTTTACTACCCATCTACGTGTCTCATGAAAATATTTTTACATTCTGTTTTTTTTTTAGAAAGGATTCACCACTTATCACGGCCCGGAGGCTACTCAAGGATAATCGGACCCGTATCTTGTCGAACTCGGAAATGTTTCCGTTGAACTCGAGAATTTCCTTGGAATATTGTTGCCATATATGAGTAGGTGCATCTACCACTAGTCGCTCTCTATCAGATAGTGCCACCTCCCCCAAAAATCTCCAATCTAATAGGCCACCCACTGTCAACCACGCTCCAACATGTGCACGTTGGACTTGAAGACGATCAAATTGTAGTCAGTTGGAAAGCAGGAAAATGGAACAGAGTTCCACAGGCGTGCAGTTCTAAGAAACAAGTGTTGTTCATGGAATCTATGTTTAAGTTTAGGCACAGATAAAGAATGGGGGAAATTATTGATAGTGGTTTCAGCTAGACGTGTATTTTTTTTTCGTGAAAGTCAGGCCAAGGGAGAACCATAGATTGGGGCTCAGGAGAGTACTTGGCATGAAAATAACAATAAAGCAAAGATAGGCTCGCAACGTCTCTTTTGTGGATATAAATATTATTAGATTTATTCATAGATATCCGCTTCTCCCAAATAAGTCCCCATAAAGAAGGTAGCAAACATTTTACCCTCATATACTTTTTCTACTCCCACGTAACTCTTCTACACCGGGTCCATTCGATATACAAGTGAAATTAATTTAAAACACTGAAACAATTTAATTTCAACCTCTTAAGCTTTCAAATGAAAATAATAATCACTCGCTAACAACGAATATAGGAATATCGTAATTCAAATGTTTGATCGTTGGGAATGTCTGTTTCTTTATAATGGATTTATTAAATGAACACATGATTGCTTGCCAATGCCACCATCTACCTGATTTTTTCACACGTAATTAATTTTCTTGCGTTAACCCATTCTTTTATAAATAATTTTTTTTGATTAAAAAATCAAATCAAACTAAAATTATACTTCACCAAAACGATTTAGACCATATATTTAAGTAAATATACTTTGGTTTGTTCGTTTCGAAATAAAATAATCTGCATCTTTCTATAAAAAGTTGCTTATTTTAGTTTATCTGTTTTTCGTGATTTCACTTATTTAAATTTATTTAGAATTGAACGAATTATTCATCGCCTGTATACATCAGTTTCTTTTCATTATCACAATTTAAGAACTGAACGACTTTTACTCAAACATTATTAAAAAAAAATAGATAAATAAAACACCAACATAGCAATGCCTGCCAGTGATTAAAACAATAACTTAACCTTCGATTTTCATGGCATTATCGAGTTAATTTTAACTCCATTTCATGATAATACAAACAATATTTGTTTGGTCATCGAAATGAGAAAAAGTCACTATGGCAAAATGATAATACAAACAATATACGTTTGGTTGTGGAAATAAGAAAAGTCACTAAGACAGAATTACACAAATTAATTATTACTAGCGGGGCTGGGGCTTTGTTTTGCTCGGGCGTAAAATACGCTTAAATATGATATTTTAATTTGTCCAGATTTCGTATATATTATTATAGAGTCGTGATTTCAAAAGAAAAAAAAATATCTTGGTGTCATCAGTTAGAGTCGAAACCGAAACCGGAACCGGAGCATTCATAGCTGGTGACGTTATCACTTTACCAACGTGACACGCATACAAATCCATTAAAAATTAGAAATTAAAAATAAACTAATATGAATGTATAAAACTTTTAAACGATTTTTTCAATTTTGACCCCTTAAAAACAATTTAAACCGGCTAAAGACCCATCAAAGAACGGCCTGTAAAAAGTCCAATCTGTGACTTTTAGTTTCGGAGGAGATAGAGTTTGAAAATATGAAAACAGACAGACAGATATATAGCTGTTTATATATTAGATTTAACATCTGGGGATTTGTTTTACAATCCACAAAAATGCAAAATACTGTTAGAAACACAACCAATATATGTTACTGTGACATATATTGGGTTGGTTCCTGACAGTACTTTTGCATATATTTTTTTTAATCATCATCAAACCGTCACATACTTAGATGTTAGCTCGCCGCCAGTTTCTTGTTCATACATATCGCTTGGTATTACATGGTTTCCAAACCGATTAAACGTTTTAAAGTGAGTAAAACCACTAAAAACTTTTCCAGATAGGTAGAAGAGTAATTTATCTTGCCTTTGGGAACATTTATTTATTATATATTTGAATTTTTGAGTGTAAAACAAACGCAACACTTGTTTTCCTAAACGATATTTTCAAATTCGAGCAAAAGTTTGTTTGGTTTTTCTAAGCCAACAGTCCTTCCGCCGTCTGTTAGTGATTTAATTTATTTTAATTTATTTATTCGTTGAACGGATTATTCATCGAACGTAAACATTATTTGTTTATCTTTTCATGATTACAATTTAAAATTTGAACGACTTTTATAACATTTTTTTTTTAAAATCAACAACGCAATGATCGCCAGCGATTAAAGCATTACCAGGGGGTAACTCATCCACTCGACAAGCTAAGACGCTAAACGTATCTGAACAGTTGGGGTCGGATAGTACCAGGAATCGCGTGCGTCGATTAAGCATAAAAAGAGCCAACTAAGCATAAAAATATAAACATTACTTAGATGGGTTGCTTGATGCTCAAGTATTTACTTTTTTTTTCAAAGTTAAATAATTCTTTTCTGTTAGTCCCGATCAACACCGACACACGGGTCTTGCTAGTTAATAGTAACACTTTCATAGCTTTAGCTCAAGGATGTTAAATTTTTAACATCCCGTCATATACAAATAGACTTTCCTTCTCAAAAGTTGCACTTATGAAAAATCTAGGATGTATAACTCTTCAAAAAAAATAACAACAACCTTATTTGGTTGTAGATATGGATGAGGCATCTTACCCGATGCTAAACATTCATTCACTATCTCAGATATTCCAACCGAGAGATCTTTTTACGATTCTAACCTCCTTTTAAATGCAATTGTTTGCATCTCTCACGCACTTGGCTCACCGCGTATATTTGCTAGGTAGTTTTTGAAATTATTGATTATTGCTATAATTACTAAGATTCTGGTTTCTGTTTATGTTCATGCTTGATATTTCGTTATCTTTTCTCTTCTAAGCTCTGTTTAACCAAGCATCATTGGTAACAATAACTTCTACTAAGGTTACTTCTTTCCCCTTCTTATCCCATATCGCTATATCAAGTTTAATAGCTCAGTTTTCTAGATAAGTAGCTGAAAGAATTGCATAGTAATAGTGGATGGTGTGTGATTTATTTTCAACTGCTACTGAATTCGGTATTCAACTGTTTTTTTTATTGATGACAGAGTGAAAATATTTACACACTATAATGTGTCTACCAAATGATCCATCAAATATCTGTTTGTGTATGTTTGTATGTGTGTGTATGTTTGTATGTGTGTGTATGTTTTTATGTGTTTTTGTGCCTATTTGTAAGTTTGCATGTGTGTGTTTGTGTATGTTTGTACGTGTGTGTTTGTGTATGTTTGTACGCGTGTGTTTGTGTATGTGTGTTTATGTATGTTTGTACGTGTGTGTTTATGTATGCTTGTATGTGTGTTTGTGTATGGTTTTAAGTGTGCGTTTGTGTATGTTTGTATGTGTGTGTTTGTGTATGTTTATACGTGTATGTTCATGTATACTTGTATGTGTGTGTTGGGTTGTATGTGTGTGTTTGTGTATGTTTTTATGCGTGTGTTTGTGTATCCTTGTATGTGTGTGTTTGTGTATGTTTTATGTGTTTGTTTTTATATGTTTGTGTGTGTTTTTGTATCTTTGCGTGTGTTGGTGCATGTTTGTATGTATGCGTTTGTGTATGTTTGTATGTGTGTGTTTGTGTATGTTTGTATGTGTGTTTTTGAATGTTTGTATATGTGCGTTTGTGTAGGTTTGTATGTGTTTGTGTATGTTTGTATGTGTGTGTTTGTGTATTTTTGTACATGTGTGTGTTTGTGTATTTTTGTACGTGTGTGTGTATGTTTGTATATGCGTGTTTGTGTATGTATATATGTGTGTATTTATGCATGTTTTTGTGTGTGAATTCAACCGTTTTTATCATTGTTTTTTCACGGTTTACATCTCGACACTGCGTTATCCACGATAACCCAACATATTCAATATGGCAGGCACGTGTTAGAGATAAACCTCTATCATGCGCCGTAGCTATAAACGGACAAATTAAAAATTCAAATAATCTAATTTTACATCTTCGAGCTTATGGACTGCCAATAGTGATCTTCAAGCGAGCCTTCCTCACCCTCGAAATTCTTCAAAGAAATACAGTGCATATCTATTTATTGGGTAATTGGGTGCAACACCAGATTACCATTTAGAATTCTTTTGATGCTATACGCCTGTTGATCAGGAAGACAGGTGTTCAGTGTTGGTTGCTGAAACATTTTTTTGCTGTCTTCTAGAAAAAAAATATGTCTAAAACGAGTTAAGATTCCTCTCGTATCTTATTCACCAGCGTTCTTCTGACACAAATTAACACAGACATGGATGAAGTAAACAGACTCCGCACAACATATAAATCATACAGAAATTCCGTACAGACCCGATAATGGAAGACCATATAAAAACACAACATTTGCTTTATAAGACTATAAAATCGAACCTTGATCGCCCTTCGGGATCCATGGCGCAGTGGATAGAAGCGTTGAATCTCTACAGTTCCATGTGATCATTGCTTGAAGATAGCGGTTTCAATCCTACCCAAAGCAGGCCAGAGGATTAGTTGGTCAAAACGTGGTGGGAAAACAGCTACGGAACGCAGTAATTACTGCTGATAAGTTAGAGCAATGACAACAGCATATTCTTTTCATTGTTTTGACTCTCGAGTATATATCCGACACAGACACAGTTAATCAACCGAGAACCACATCACTTTATATAAAAGCATATCACCGGATACACACTCGAGAGTCAAAACAATGAAAAGAATATGCTGTTGTCCGAGCCCTAGTGATAAGTTAGAAGACTCAGCATTCCTATCCCGTTGCTGTTAATTACCTGAAGAAGGCCAGGGGATGAATTGGCCGAAACATGCTGAAACAACAACAACTATAAAGATTACGATAACAAAAAAAAAAAAAGTAAAAAGAATAAATGCACAAATTATGAAACTTCATCTCAAAGGATTAAAAAAAATACAACAAAAATAAATCATACATGTTCAAGGGTAATGGTGTAGATTGGCATCCCTTTGTTTACAAAGCTATTTGACGGAAGTGACGTCAGACATATTTTATCTCGGATGGCTAAAACCGTATAGAATGAATCTTAAATTTTAAAATTAAAGTTAGTTTTATTTAAAAAAAAAAAAGACGAGGTGTTATTTTTTCAATTAAATTATAAACTTTATTTGAACGTTTCAACAAACTTTTAGGCATAAAAAATAGACTTTATAGATATTTTATAATAATTTTTAAAAAAAATATATTTAACGAAAAGTTTTTTTTATCATTTCATTGTTGAATAAAATTTCAAAGTGATAAATGGTGAAATAAAATATCTCGAAAAGAAAAAACACCTCGTCTTTTTTTAAAAAAAATAAAACTTTAATTTTAAAATTTCGATGTTTGAAAAACAGTTCATAATATATATGTCATTATAAAAGTTCTATTTTTGTTTGATAAAAAGAATAAAACAGTTAATAAATACAAAAATCAAAACAAAACAAAACAAAAAACAGTCCATTAAGTTCAAATAAAGACTGTTTGAATAAAACTGATAGAAAAGGTTCATTCTATACGGTTTTGGCCATCCGTAGATAAAAATATGTCTGACGTCACTTCCGTCAAATGGCTTTGTAAACAAAGGAAGGCCAATCTACACCATTACCTGTTCAAGTTTTTTGCTTCCTTCGTCGACGGCCAGCACTTGGGGCTGTACAAAGCATTGTAAAGTTTGAAACAATATACATTTTTTAATATCATCACCATGTAAGTATATTTATCTCCTATGCAGGAGGTTAAACTCAAGGTCAGATAAGTTTAAAAAAAAACATCGCATCAAGTGAAGTGCATTCTAATCTATAGGAAATGCCCGAGCACCCCTAGACAACCAGAGATAAACTCTCTAAAAGGAACAAATAATGTTGGATAATATTGCCCCCTATAATCTAGTAGAACCACCATTCCTGTGCATGAGTTAAATAGTCATCATATTCCCTTTTCTGTTTATAATGCTAATAATGGACTCAGTCAATCTGAAGGTTTTCTTGTTACTTTTGACTATCAATAAACACACAAATGCGCGTGCGCGCGCACACACACACGCACACACACACATATATATATTTGAAATTGGTATATTTAGGCAGCATTTTTTCATTCAAGCAAATATTATTAAATGTAACTTTGCTTTATGACCCTTTTTTGTATCAAAATCAAAAATATTAATAAAAGTCCCATAATTGTTGCTTTCACGAGCGCTTTCGATTCGTTCAGGAATCATCATCAGGTGTTGAAGTGAAAGTGTGGAGGAGCGAAAATGAGAATTAAAAGTGAAAACTCGATATATTTTAACTTATCGCCGTTTACTATATATTTTAGTTTTCATTTTAATTCTCATTTTCGCTCCTTGGCACTTTTACTTCAGCACCTGATGATGATTCGTGGACGAATCGAAAGCGCTCGTTACAGCAACAATTATGGGACTTTTATTAATATTTTTTTGATTTTTATACAAAAAAGATTATATGGAAAATAGAAAAATTAAAACAAAAGAATCTTAAAGCAAAGTATCTCTGTTGCATTTAATAATAATAATAATAATAATAATAATAATAATATATATATATATATATATATATATATATATATATATATATATATATATATATAACAATTTAACAAAATCAAGACTTCAAGAAATAGATTGATAGCACCAAATAGTGTATTTCATCGTTAGTTACAATTGTTTCAAGACTATTCGGACAAATTCAAACATTATCTCGTTTGAAAATTTTCACAAGAACAGCCTTTCGTCACACGTATTGAATAAAAAACACTTTAACAATGAACAGTACACAAACAGAACAAACATGAACAAAAAATTTTCAAACGACATAATGTTTGAATTTTTCTGAATAGCTTTGAAACAATTGTAACTAACGATGAAATACACTATTTGTTGGTATCAATCTATTCCTTGATGTCTTGATTTTGTTAAAACAATATATGAATGCTCAATTATGAAATATGATAATTTTGTAACTTACAGTCTTCTAATTTTGACTTAAAACTTATTGGTATATGAATGATTACCGAATTTTCAATTATATAAACCCAGTAAAATTCGGAATACTATAAATAAGACTATATATATATATATATATATATATATATATATATATATATATATATCAAGTTATAAAATATATATGGCAGTTAAGCTACACTGAATATTCCATGTATTCTCATTAGCTGATAGGAAGGGCGCGGTGGATACTAGAAAGCTGATTGGCTAACTAAAATCTCAATAGAAGGTGTGTATATAAAAACTACAGACAACCACAAAATTCGCGCATAAGCCTGAAGAGTCCTAGAGTGGATGAAACGCGGAATATTCAGTGTAGCTTAACCGCCATATATATTTTATAACTTACTAACTAGCTCTACCTACGTATTGAGCACTTTTGAAGTAAATACTTAAAGTTTACGCATAAATTTATACTTTCGTATATTAATTTTATGTGAGTAAATGAAGTAGTTATATACATATATATATATATACATACAGTGCCTCTAATATTAATTTAATGTAAAATGAGCACCCACTTTATGGCCAGCTTTACTTTAAAGTGGATGTTCATTTTATGTAAAATTAATATTGAAAAATGATTCCCCACTTTATAATGTCTTCATATCTTGGAAACTACTCGTTTCCTGGGATTTTTACTGCTCTTTTCGTTTCCAGCATCCTCGAAAACCCATATAGTGGTAATTTTAAAGGATTTTTGTGGGTGAAAAGATACTACACTTTTACCAGTACTTCAATCATAGTCATTTGCTTTCCTAGTTTTGTATATGAATTACAAAATATCTGATATTTCCCCAACTTCTGGCCTTCATAGAGGAGAGCCTAAACTTTCTGCTATTTGATAATGGAGTTATTCCTAATCGCATCCTATTTCCAAAAGAGCGGGTATATAACACATGGGAAATATTTCGAACCCCCTTTATTATTTCAGATGATTTGAAACCATAGCAGCAAGTTTTAGACCCCCCTCCATCAAGGCCAGAGGTTTTGGGGATATATATATATATATATATATATATATATATATATATATCTTCATATATAATACAATTCTATATTCCAAAGTTCATGATGCAGACCATCTTACAATCTATTCCTTTAATTCAGTTGACATTTACATTCTTGACAGTATCTGCCAACAGTAAATGTCCACTGAATTAAAGGAATAAATTGTAAGATGGTCAACATCATGAACTTTGGAATATAGACTTTTGTCATTCATTCATTTTATTGCTCTGTAATTACATTGAGCTTATTAAATAAGGATTGGTATATATTATGAGGAAATAAAGTATATTTCCACAGAAATATATATATATATACATATATATACATATATATATGCATATATATACACAAAGAACACACACACACACACACACACACATATATATATATATATATATGCTTGGCCTAACATTCACAGGAAACACGAGTTGGAACAGTTATATTGAAAACATTGTCAGGGCCGCTGCGAAAAAGGTAGGCTCTCTCTACCGTGCTAGAAAACTACTGACACCTGAAGTATCCTGTACCTCTATAAGGCCACCATTCGCCCATGTATTGAGTATTGTTGTCACATTTGGACTGGTGCATCTACTACTAGTCTCTCGCTCCTAGACAAGGTTCAAAAGAGAGTCACCAATCTGATAGGCCCTAAACTGGCATCCAAGCTTCAGCCTCTGTCCCATCGACGAAACGTTGCATCCCTCTTCATGTTCTACAAGTATTTTAATGGTGAATGCTCTGACGAACTGCAGACACTTGTGCCCTCACGACGTAGACACCCTCGACAAACCCGACAGGCAGCTAAATCCCACCCCCACACAGTAGAGATCCCTAGATGTAAAAGATCTTTCTACTCCAGTAGTTTCTTCCCCCATAACCGCTAGACTCCGGAATTCCATTCCAGGTTCCTGCTTCCCTAACTGTACTGACATGCAGAAGTTCAAGTGTAACGTGAACCGACATCTTGCTGCCCAAATACCAACATAGTGCCCCAGTAGTTGCTGCCCATACACCAAAGTGGCAATGTGCCTTGTTTGGGGTGAAAATGTAATAATAATAATAAAAAAAAAATATATATATGGGGGAGTCAATAATAGATAATTAATTTATCTCGAAACTCTGCAGTAGTTTCATAGGTGATCTTATCGTCAGCAGCCTATTATTATTTCATTCCTCTGTGTATGTTTAAATCTAAGTTCAAAATGGCTGGAAATTTAATTATAACGTGTATTTTTTCATTATTTTTCTCACATAGTACCAATGTCACATCTTTGCATTATGACAGCGTGAGAATATTCGTAAATATGTTGTTTTTCTATCTAAATTAATAATATTGTGTTTCTTTATAATTTAAAATGTTTCCATAATTTTTACTCTTCATTCAACCCACTCTCCTTCTGCTACACCTTGCGTTCATTTTATCGCATTACTGTTATATAATCGATGGCCGTATGTTAAACAGCGATTACATCAGTTAGTTTTAATCTTGGAAGAGAAACCTCTATGTAAGGTATAGGGTTCAACAGATTCATTTAGAATAAAAATATAGAGTTAACAAAACATCGAAGTTATCAGCTTAGTCTTGCTATCGAAATTGCGCAGGGCAAACCGCCAACAATACTGTAATAACTGAAAGGAAAACTTTAATAATTGCCAAGAGCGAAATGGTCCCTCTAAGACCTCCGATTGTTTTGTCCACTCATTTGATCTTAATACTATAGCCGTTCTAAAAGTTAAGCCTCTGACTTTTGGGGTTAAAAATTAGTACAAACCTGACTTTTGTACAGCATGTAGTGTTCATGTCAATAATAAAGAAAATGGATCTGTATTTACTTATAGGCTGGCAATCTCGTGAGATAAGGAAAATTCAGGGCATTTAATATGCATATGAAAGGCAGACGGTTTACATGAAAGACCATATTGATCAGAGAAAGGCATTCCTTTTGGCAGAAATAAGTTTTGTCAGATGTGTATTGAATTTTGAGACCGAGAATTGCGAGGAGAAGAATCTACTATGTATTAAATTTTGAGACCGGGAATTGTGAGGAAAAAAATCAACTATATATTGAATTTGGAGACCGGGTATTGTGAGAATAATCAAATATGTATTGAATTTTGAGATCGGGAATTGTGAGGAAAATCATCAATTATATATTGAATTTTGAGACCGGGAATTGCGAGGAAAAGAATGATGAATTTTGAGACCGAGAATTGTGAGAAGAAAAATAAAGTATGTTGTGAATATTGAGACCGAGAATTGTGAGGAGTAGAATCAACTATATATTGAATTTTGAGACCGATAATTGTCAGGAGAAGAATTAAATATATACAGAATTTTGGGACCGAGAATTGTAAGGAGAAGAATCAAGTCTGTATTAAATTTTGAGACCTGGAATTGTAAGAAGAATCAACTATATATTGAATTTTGAAACCGCGAATTGTGAGGAGAAGAATCAACTATATTTTGAATTTTGAGACCGAGAACTGTGAGGAGAAGAATCAACTATGTATTAAATTTTGAGACCGGGAATTGTGAGAAGAATCAACTATGTATTGAGTTTTGAGACCGGGAATTGTGAGAATAACAAACTATGTATTGAATTCTGAGACCGGGAATTGTGAGGAAGAGAATCAACTATGTATTGAGTTTTGAGACCGGTAATTATGAGGAAAAGAATCAACTATTTATTGAATTTTTAAACCGGGAATCGTGAGGAGAGAAGAATCAACTATGTATTAAATTTTGAGACTGAGAATTGTAAGGAAAAGAATCGACTATGTAATGAATTTTGAGACCGAGAATTGTGAGGAGAAGAATTAACTATGAATTGAATTTTGAGACCCGGAATTGAGAAAAAGCATCAACTATATATTGAAATTTTGAGACCGGGAATTGTGAAGAGAAGAATCAACTAAATATTGAATTTATAGACCGGGAGTTATGAGGAAAAGAATAAACTATGTATTAAATTTTGAGACCGAGAATTGTAAGGAAAAGAATCAACTATGTATTGAATCTTAAGACTGGGAATTGTGAGGAGAAGAATCAATTTTGTATTGAATTTTGATACGAGGATTGTGAAGAAGCAGAAGAATAGTTAACATAAATTGTTGGGAGGGTGCAGAATATTTTACAGCAACTCCAAAAATTAAAGAGTTACGAAAATGTGAGTGGTACCATTAAAACGAGCGATCTCTTGTGCTGCAGAATTTATTTGTCTACATAGTTGCCACCATTTTCAACACAGTTTTGCCAGAAATCTAATGACGCATGTTTGCTTCTAGCGCACGTCTATGACAGGGGTTGCTTTCTCATACCGTCAATATCAGCAAAAGAGAGATGAAACTTTTAGGCGGTGGATACATAAGTACAGTCATCATAATAATGCAATTTGCAATCACCATTTGATCTGTTAGTGCGGAATCGAAATAGGTTGTGTAACTTTTGAAACGCCCCTCGTACTTAACAGAATGCTAGTCTCTCTCACCTGTGTGAGCTATTTCTCCCCGAAACAAACTTACTACTAAACTAACCACAAACGTCTTAGTCTTCCTTTATGTTCACATTTAGAAATTGGAGGTCGGACAAACGGAAGTAATCGCCCTACATAAATATGAGCGGCAGTTATAAGAACTATGCAACTAACTAAAGGCGACAACTCACCAAATGGTTATTATTAATCTGGAAGTTGCTAGCAGATTGTGCCTGTGTGTGCGAGTTTCTGCTAATATCAGAATTTCGAGAATCCGTTTTTTACACCTTACTTGCATTCGCCACCGTCGACCGTACTGTCTATTTACATTCTCTATTATTCGTTTTTATATTCCAGTTAACCCATTCTTTCTTCGCCTTATCCTCTATTCGCCCTACACTCCATCATTTTTACTCTCCATTCCTATTTATCTGTGTCTGCCTTATGTTCCGCCAGTCTTGTTTTTCAATTCGCTTTACACGTTAGTATGATTTTTACTTCTTTCGGACATTCGTCGAATACAAAAATAAAATCATCATGTTTCTGATTTTATGACGTAAGGATTGATTCTTCGTAGTATTTGGACTTTTTGGACTACTGTTCTCATCTTGAGTGTTATTTTCACAACGTTTTGGCTTATGTAACCTACGATATTCTTCAGGTGTTATTGTGTCAGACTTAGGAATCTTTCTGTCAAACTCGGAAATCATCACGGAATTTCGAACAGAACCCTTTATTGAATCAGCACGAGTAGCATGCTCTTGTTCTGCCAGTCACGACTGGATAGTCCTAAGTAATTCGCAATTGTGTTTTGAATGTCGCGCGCACTGAGGATTGAACGTTTAGGGGCGTGTGATAAAATTTGGAGGGTTTCTTCAGGGTTTTTTTGATGGGAGTAAAGAGTTTTAGGGATGAACCTATTTTGAAGAAAAATTTTCTGTGAAAAAGGGTTCTAGGCTTAGAGTTAGATTAAGGGTTAGGGTTAGGGTTAGATTAAGGGTTAGGGTTAGATTAAGGGTTAGGGTTAGATTAAGGGTTAGGGTTAGGGTTAGATTAAGGGTTATAATTAGATGTGAGAAAATAAGAGACATGGTATATGGCAAACAAAAGCAAAATAATGCGTCCAGAAGGCATGTATTCACAAAAGGAGACATTTTATATGTTTAAAATGGATGATTACAGCAATAAGAAAAGCATAGAATATTCGCGGATATTTGTAGAGTTCTTGTAAAAGCATTAGTTGAGACATCGAAGAAGCCAGAGTCGATAGTTTAAACGCCATGCATTACAGAAAATCGTAATCAAATCTTCTCCGCTCAATTTTATTTCATTGAAACTTGTTAATAAGAACCAATGTTCATTGTTTTTTTTATATACTAGAAAGAAAATTCAGTGAGAAAAGTTAGTAATATTTCAACGAAATAATAGTGATTATTGATAGTGAGCAGACGACACTAGTGAATCCAAACAGTTTTTGTGTGCGTGTGCCTTGTAAGTGTGAGTATGCGTGAGTTGATATGCCAGCGAGCACAACGCCCAAACGGTGAGGCGCTGAGGACGTCGGTCCGTGGATTTCGACTCAACTGGTTGATGGAAGAAATATCTTGCCTTTTTAAGGGATTCAAGTGGCTCCCAGAAAGACGATTTCTAAATAAATTTAGAAAGTTCTCTGATTGGTCCAAAATATAATTATCTGTTTTTAATCAGGATATTTTATGCGCAAACGGCGTGCGCACAAACGAGTTTATTCATGTCATTTTAGACGCCTAGAACTTTCAATCTCCAGAAAAGTGTAACTCACAACTCAATTGTATCAAGCACCTTATCCACTACGTCACGAATCCTTCCGCAAGGATCCATGCCGTAGTGGTGTAACGGACCAGGATATAATAATACCCCAACTCGCTACAAGAAAATAATGAAACGAATGAAATTGAAGGAAACAAAGACTCAATTGATGGATAAGATAAACGTGTCGTTTATTTACTGTTGAAAGAATGAATGTTTTAGATATAACATGTGCTCATGTCCGCGCGGGTGTAACCATTGTTTATTGCGGGACTGGTGTTGTAGAAAGAAAAGGAAATGTGTGTTCATCTCAAGTTCGGGTCACTATCGTTTGTTCACGCGTGGGAAGAGAAGTGAGTAATGTAATAGAACGAGAAATGGCAGTCCATCGTGTAGACAAAGAAAAGGATAGAGGGTTGACGCCAGTTAGCAGTCAACTACGCGAAGGTGTTCACAGGGACCAGTAGTAGATAGAGAGAGAAAGAGTGAGAATGTGTACGTACGGTCTGTTAGCTCGTGCCCCATACATAGTCACAGGGGACGTGACGCGCGCGAGCGTGCGTCTCCCGAAAGGGAGGCGGCTGGTTAGCCGAACCTCTCGGTTCGAGAGCTGGTCCGAAAAGGATTGGAAACAGCTTGTTGCTCTCTCTTTTATACTCGTTTCCGGTGGTCTTTTGCGCATGTGTGTATTTCCTTAGAAAGGAAGTGACGTCGTCCATGTGTGTGCGTACGTGTGCACGTGTTAGTACATGTGTGTACGTTAGCGTGTGTGTATATACGTGAATGTGAGTGTATGTACGCGAACGTGAATATATGTACGTGTGTGGACGTGGGCGCGTATGTTTGTGTGCGCGTATGTACAGGGTGGGCCAAAATAAGGGTCCTATCTTTAAATTTGAATAACTTCCACAAAATAAAAGTTAAACTCACCAAACTTTATGTGTGTGTAGACTGACCCTTCCGAGATTTTTTTGAAATAAACAAAACAAATTTTGGCCGAAAAACACTTCTTAAAACTTACATGAATTTATGAATTTTTAAAAATAGGACCCTTATTTTGGCCCACCCTGTATATGACAAGTAATATAGCTTGAAATGTGAATGTGTGTTTTTGTGTGAGACTTGAAAAGGTTCGCACAGTGGATAAAGTAGTAGTATTAAAGTACTTAGTACACCTCTAGTCGTAGTAGATAGACTACATGTTACACTCAAAATACAATTGCGGATTACTTAGGACTTCGACCCAGTCATGGCTGACGGAACGAGGCCATGCTAACCTCATATATTAAATAAAGAATTCTATTCGAAATTCCGTGCAGATTCCTGAGTTTGGCTGAAAGATTTCTGAGCTCGACAGAAAGATTCTCGAGTTCGACAAGATATATCTGAAGAAGTTCGGAGGTTACGTCGACGGAAACGTTGTGAAAATTGCACTCAAAATGAGAACAGTAAACTCATCGTGTTCATAACGATTTGATCACATGCTGAATATTTTAAACCTGTGAGGAAAAGATAACACATCGATCAGAGGCGTCGTTTAACACTTTTAAAATTAACGCGAAAATGCGACGAATCTCATGCATATTCAAGCATTTAATGCGATGCGGTTGGCATCGTCTTTGTTATATTGAACAGTAGTTAATTTTTTTATTATTATTATTTTATTTAATAAACATTTTCTTCTTACTTCTCAATACTTTATGGTTCATAAAAGATATTTGACGGATGATAATCACATAGGAATGAGACCCGAGTGACCATTTTGGATATAATAGCGCATTATCTCTCTAGCTATCATCTGACACACCGCCATATCTATTATGACGTCATTCCGTACAACCGACCATGCTATCTATCGACGTTCTCTGTTTGTTTTATTTTAATTTTTTTTTGTTGGTTGTTTTTTGTTTTACGGCATACCAGCCCTTTTCAGGTTATTTAATGTCGAATCAAGTGATTTTGAAGAAATTTTTTTTTTTTTAATAGAATATATATATTTTTTTTCAAGTCGGTTTCTATTTAACCCATAGTAAGGACCCTAACAAGTACTACCACTCTGGATCAGAGTGGACCTGGGAGCAATGATAATTAAAGAGTACCTCCACACTCCCCAAAGCCCGCAAGCTGGGGCCTCACCATCGGATATAGTTTAAGATCATATCCAGGACCTGTTTTATTTTCAGCTAACTCATACTTTATTCGACTTATTCTCTAATCGCCCTACAATCTATCTTCCTTTGTGTCTGTTTTTCGGATGCTGCACTTCCGTTTCTTGTTCTCTTTCGGTGAAGGAGCATTCCTTCACGACTGAGACAATTTTTTTTTATTTTTGTACCTTTTCTCCACGTTAAAAAACCACCCTGGTGTCTAACTCTATCTCGTGGGGAGGCATTGTAAATAGGTACACTCTATCTTCCTTTACTCTCCGTTTTCATTATCTGTGTCCGCCTTACGTTTCGTCAGCCTTGTTTTTCAATTCGCCTTACACGTTATTAATATTTTACTTCTTTTGCACATTCGTCGAATTAAAAAATAAAATTATCATGTTTCTGATTTTATGAGATGAGGATTGATTGTTCGTAGTATTTGGATTCTTTGGACCACTGATCTCATCTTGAGTGTTATTTTCATAACATGTCGGCCGATGTAACCTCCGATCTTCTTCAAGTGTATCTTGTTGAACTCGGGAATCTTTCTTCCGAATCAGCACAGAATTTCGAACAGAATCCTTTACCTATTCGTTCCGTCAGCCATAGGAATGAAACCAGAGTCACCACTTGGATATTATAGCGCAGTATCTCCCTATCATCTGCGACAACGCCATGTCTATTATGACGTCACTCCGTAATATCTTAATCTTGAAGAAAAGAAAAAGATATTTGACCACGCATGGACGTAAATAAATGGGTGTTCGTTTATCGGAACGACGAGGACTTAATTTAACTTGCTTAACTTCGGTGATCGAACAAGAATAGTGGTCATTTTAGGGAGTCGGACACACTTCGTACAAGTCTACAGTTTACTATCTCGCTCCCTTTTACTTCCACAGGCGTTAAGTTCAAACCCTGGAGCACAATCCAATTGGATTATCCAATCAGAAGACGATCACTTTCAATTAAAGCATGAAATTCATTAAATCAAGAAATACATTTTTAACCTAAAATAACTTCCAACACAACATAATACGCAAATAAATAGAGATTTATTGAAATATACTTTTAGTTACACGTTAATGATTCCATTTTATAATGGTTTCTGTTTTGGTATGTAAATATAAAAATAATCTTAATATAACAAATACTCCATAACAAAGGATGAAATACCTGATCCTCATGTGAGGATAAAGGTCCAAAGATTTGAGACTTCATAACTTGAAAAAAAATTGTTTTTCTTCTTTTCACATTATTGTTAACAGATATCTTTTTGTCCGTCGTGAGGCATATTATACACTAATCTTTCCTGGAAAACGCCGTGTAGCCTCATCGTGCGCGATTGTCAGTGTTTAGTTCATAGAAATACTTCAATAACAAAAAGGAATGCTTGAATAACAGAAAAAATGTTATCAAAGCGGATAAGGTATTTAGAATAATACAATATTTATGTTAAATACTAGCTGGGGAAGGGGTTCGGATTTGCCCGGGCGTAAAATACGCTTAAATATGATATTTTAAATTTTCTAGATTTTGTATATATTATTATAAAGTCGTGATTTCAAAAGTTAAAAGTATTTGGGTGCCATCAGCTAGAATCGAAACCAAAACCGTAGCATTCAAAGCTGGTGATGTTACAACTGTACCAATGTGACACGCATATAAACCGATTAAAGATTAAAAAGTAAAAATGAACTAAGATGAATGTACAAAATATATAACGGTTTTTTCAATTTTTACCCTTTTTTGATCCCTAAAATATATTTTAACCAACTAAAGATCCATAAAAGAACTGCCCGCAAAAAATCCAATCATTTGAGGCTCCTATCGCCGCTTTGCGACTTTTAGTTTCGGAGGAGATAGAGTTTGAAAATATGGAGACAGACAGACATATAGCCTTTTATATATTAGATTTTACAATACGTTGGAATTTTGACATAAGCAAAAGTTAAGGATAGTAGTATCAAAACAAAAACAGAAATTTAGATAAAAAATAAGGATGATTTATTGGTGACGTCAGAGAACCAATGAATAAAAAGATACGGATAGATATACACATGAGCAGTAAAGACAGAAGAGAAACCAGTTTGGTATTTAACGCGTTAGCGAACCGACGGGGGTCTTGTGCTCCAGGGTTTGAACTTAACGTCTGTGGAAGTAAAAGGGAGCGAGATAGCAAAATGTAGACTTGTATGAAGCGTGTCCAACTCCCTAAAATGACCAAGCATCGAAATAAATAATTATATCCAAATATATTCCACGTCTTTTTTTTTTTTTTTTTTAGAATAAAAGCGTTTTTAATTGCAGGAAGTACGAAAAAGACTTTGAAAAAGGTATGTGTCTTTTGCTGGTGTTCCCACCGACAATGTCATTAGTCATGTTATAAAGGAACTGTTTCATAAAATTGTCCTTTGATATACGCACGCATGCATGAACACTTGTATACACCCACAACGAACGGTAGATAAACACAACGGACATTTCTAAACGTTAGACGACACAAGGAAACGCTTTTACACTCGTATTATATAGACGACTATAAAGCATATTTGTTTATATATACACTCCCACTATTCAACAGTATTGTTTTTCGTCTACTTTGCAATTACAGCAGATAAAGGGCAATATATATGTATATACACAAAACTCCTTTGGTCCTCCCCAACCCATCCTCATAGGGGAAGAGGAAACTGTCACAAACCCAATCGCTCTTTTTCGCGGTTCAAAAACAAGAGAATAATGTTATCATGCTTTTTATTTTAGATTTAAAATATTAATAACTCAATTTTATTTCAGTATTTAAATTTGTGTATTTCTGTTTTATTAAATGCTAGCTTTTTTTCTCGTCCAATACCGGCTTCCATCTTATCTCGAAATAACTTATAACGTCACCAACTTACTTTCGGAAGAACCCCCCCCCCCCCCATCCGCCTTTTCTTTTACATCGTAAGCTTCTTAAAACGTGACTAGCTTAAGTTCAGAATAAAATCACGCTTTCTTTTAACGGTTAATTTAAAAAAAAATGTTTTGAACGCTACTAACTCAATTTTATTCACTACAGTTTGCAATTTGGAGACGGAATTGTTTTTGTTGAGATAAGTGATTTCAATTTTAACCATGCTTTTTATTTTAGATTTAAAATATTAATAACTCAATTTTATTTCAGTATTTAAATTTGTGTATTTCTGTTTTATTAAATGCTAGCTTTATTTCTCGTCCAATACCGGCTTCCATCTTATCTCGAAATAACTTATAACGTCACCAACTTACTTTCGGAAGAACCCCCCCCCCCTCCGCCTTTTCTTTTACATCGTAAGCTTCTTAAAACGTGACTAGCTTAAGTTCAGAAAAAAATCACGCTTTCTTTTAACGGTTAATTTAAAAAAAAATGTTTTGAACGCTACTAACTCAATTTTATTCACTACAGTTTGCAATTTGGAGACGGAATTGTTTTGTTGAGATAAGTGATTTCAATTTTAATCATGCTTTTTATTTTAGATTTAAAATATTAATAACTCAATTTTATTTCAGTATTTAAATTTGTGTATTTCTGTTTTATTAAATGCTAGCTTTTTTTTCTCGTACATAAATGTTTATTTATCTACCGAGTTGATTGCAAAAATAGATTACGAATTGTATTCATTTTTAGTTCGTGTGAGGGGAATCTATCACCATACTTTCCCTTAAACACGTCTGTTGGACTTTTATTAAGTACAATACTTAATATTTTTTTTTTTTTTAATGGAGAGTAGAAAACGCATTGTGGATGCGTTATCGGCAGCTCCTGTTACTCTCGCTTCTTCTTATTTGTCCCTCAGTCCTCATTTTTTAATGAGTGATTTTTCTGACAAAGGGAGAAGAAAAAGCTGTTTTCTAGGTTGGCAGTATTTTGTGCGAACAGTTGGCTGAGATGGCGGAAATTTTCTGTTTCTATGTCTATCATTGTAGCCATCTCACTAGTAAGGGTGCTGGAGGTAAACGTTTTGTCTGGGCTGACGTTATCCGCCTGATAGTCAGGGACCTGAACCTTGGATTAACCACTAAGGAGGCTGTCCTATCAGCAGGTGCAAAGTACTGGGGCTGCTGTATTGCCATTTGGTGAATGGATTCTGGACCATGCAGTAGCTTCTGGTGGGGCCTCTCGATGCCATACTAGTGGGTAATTGTTACGGCTTTACCTTATCATTAGCTACAAATAATAATAAAAAAATTCTTCGTTTCTTTTTCTCTCTTAGTTTCCCCTCTCTGTCCTGCTCTAAGTAAATCTGACGACCTAGTCTACAAATTTCAAAATTTCATCATGACAAGCTTCAAGAAAAAATACACGATTAAACCCGGTTCTCCAACTTCCAACGTAGACCCCTACTACCATGTCTCCTTCTCCAACATCAGCGGTCTACGTTCTAAGCTTCCAGAGGTTGAAACCCAATTACAGGAGACTAAACCAGACCTTTTATTTTTAAGTGAAACTGGCATTGGATAGGCTATTTCCCTAGAAGAGTTCGCAATTAGAGGATACTCTAACTTAACCTCTAAATCTGACCCCCAAGATCGCCATGGGCATGGAATATGTGCCTATATTAAAGATAGCTTTCCATGTGGTAGGGACATCTCCAGGGAAGATCCTAACTTACCCTATATGTGCTTCCGGGTTGCTTTAGCTCACACTACGGCATTTTTATTTACTCTCTATCGCCCCCACAACAGCGGAGTTACTATATTTAAAAGCATATCTGAGAAAATTGACCAAGTCCTATCTGCTTATCCTTCAGCTAACATTCACGTATGTGGAGATTTCAATGTTCACAGCGTTGAATGGTTGACCCACTCAAACAAGACCGATGATGAGGGGAGGTTGTGTCATGATTTCTCCATTGCCTATGACCTCACTCAGATTGTTCAGGAACCCACCCGTGTGCCCGACAATGACGGCCAGTATGCGAGCCTACTAGACCTTTTTCTCACAACTTGCCCTGAACTATGTTCAGTTTCTGTTCTGTCGCCTCTTGGATCTTCCGACCACTCTGTTGTATCAATTAAGATAAAAATGAAATGTAATAAGTCCCCAGACGTACCTCTCCATCGTACAGTATATCGATACACTAAGGCTGACTGGGATAGCTTCCGTACATTTATAACTGATCTACCTCTGCATTCCATATTTAAAAAGGATGTGTCCTCTATAGTATTAGACCTGACGGAATGGTTAATTGTAGGTATTGATCGTTTCATACCCTCGAAAAAGTTTCAGCAAAAACGTAACAGCCAGCCATGGTTCTCTCCAGAATGTGCTGCTGCCATTGAGCACAGAAATCACGTTTTCCACTGTTTCCAACGTAATAGATGTATGGAAACTAAAGCCGCTTTCAGGACTGCCAGCAACCATTGTAAGAAAGTAATAAAGAGCGCAAGATGGTTGTATGCTCAATCTGTTAAGTCCAAAGTAGCTGAGCAGCGGCTTGGTTCCCACCAGTTTTGGCAAATAGCAAACAGAATTCTGAACAGAAATATGCGCTCCATTCCAACTATCATCAATGGACCTGAGGTAATCTCGTCAGCATCAGACAAAGCCAAACTCTTTGTCAAGAACTTTGCAGCTAATTCTACCTTTTGCGATCAAGGCCGCCAACCCCCAATATTTCCTCTTGTATCTGAAAACACACTATGTGATATACGTATATCTGTACGTGATGTTGCCAAGCTAATCAAAAACCTTGATTCCAGTAAAGCAACTGGCCCGGACGGTATTCCAATTATAGTACTCAAAAAACTTCAACCTGAACTAGCGCCCATACTTACAAAACTATTTAAACGTTGTCTTAAGGAGAATAGTTTCCCATCTCCCTGGAAAATTTCATCTGTATGCCCTGTATTTAAGAATTCAGGTGATCTCTCATCCCCCTCTCAGTACAGGCCAATAAGTCTCCTGTGCGTCATGAGTAAGTTGCTAGAATCTGTGTTAAATACAGAAGTAATCAACCATCTCAACAAAAATAACCTTCTTAGTGACACTCAATATGGTTTCCGTTCTGCTAGATCTACAGCAGATGTGCTTACAGTTATATCTCATCGGATTAGCAAATCTCTCGACGGAGGCAACCTTTCTAGGGCAATTGCTCTTGACATATCTAAGGCCTTTGATAGGGTATGGCATAAAGGTTTACTTCATAAGATCGCTAGCTATGGTATAGCTGGAAATGTCTTCTCAATTATTAAATCATTTCTTTCTGATAGGTTCATAAGAGTAGTAGTTGAGGGGCAAAAATCAGAAGCCCGTAGTATTAATGCCGGTGTCCCTCAGGGGTCCATCCTGGGCCCAACTCTTTTCCTGATCTACATTAATGATCTTCCAAATCACATCCTTACATCATTTGTAGACATTTATGCTGACAACACTACCATTTATGGTAGCACATCTAAGACAGTAAACGACCAAGTTCTCTCCAATTCTCTCTCCTCTGATCTTGAGCATGTAGTACAATGGGGAAAGGAGTGGATGGTTACTTTTAATGCATCTAAAACCAAGCTTCTCTCTTTACATCATCAACATTCTGATCCACATCTGGCATCAATTGAAATGAATGGCTCTCGTCTTTAGGAGGCCTCAAGTTTTGACAAGCTTCTTGGCTTGACCATTACTCCTGATCTTAAATGGAACACGTACATCAAATCTGTTGCCAAGGACGCTGGAAAAATGGTGGGATCTTTCTATCGATCCAGTAGATATCTCACTGCTGATGCAATTCTCTATCTATATAAGAGCCAGGTACGTCCAAGGATGGAATACTGTTGCCACATCTGGGCAGGAGCTGCTAGAAAGGACTTGGTCTGCCTTGATAGAGTTCAAAATAGACTTTGTAGCCTCGTAGGAGATGTCCTTTTCTCTTCCTTGCAACCTCTATCTCACAGAAGAGATGTTGCGAGTTTGTCTCTGATGTATCGTTATTTTCATGGAAAGTGTTCGACTGAGCTTCAATCTATGGTCCCCCTCGCAAAACTTTCACAAGAAACACTCGTCTAGCTGTAAACACTATCAATAATTCCCCCCACTCTTTATCTGTGCCTAAACCTAAACGTAGATTCCATGAACAAAGCTTTTTTATTAGAACTGCACGCCTGTGGAATTGTCTTCCGTTTTCCTGCTTTCCGGCTGACTACAATATGGTTGTCTTCAAGCCTAACGTAAATAAGTTCTTGATGAGCCGTTCCATATAAGTTATCAAATTTAACAAATTTTCATTACTAATGATTATTATATTGTCCAATTTCTACTGTACATTCTTTAACCCTTATCCTTGAGTGGCCTCTTGGCCTTGATAATGAGTTGATACCTATGAAAAAAAAGAAAAAGTCCAATGTGAACAAGTTCTAATTGAATCGTCCCCCTAAGTAATCCAAGTTTCAAAATTCCCACTGTTTACTATGCTAAAATCACAATGACTAATGTATACCTATTAACCCTTATCCTCGAGTGGTCTCTGGGCCTTGATAAGTGGTGACACCCTTGTAAAAAAAAAACAAAAAAAAACATTAGCTTATAATCTTAACTTCTAATTAAATTTTATGATTTCTCTTTACTTTAATCTCATATGAAAAATTCCGTTTTTAACATTATTTTTACACCCAATCTTTTGTTACATTTCGAATTTTATGACAGTCGTTCAATTTGAGATCTTCTCAGCAGATTCGCATTTCAACCCATCGCCACAGAAATGAGTTGGATAATTAGTTCTGCCATGCGGGACTTCTTCAGTTGCCTGTTAATGCTACGTTATGGACCATCGTGAGTTTATTTGGCTACACGAGCGCTTCTCAACCACTATTATTTCAAATAAGGCTTCGAGCCTGCTCTCAATCTTCCAAGCCAATAGGACATCCGATAAAACTTCCTAATATAATGCATAATAGGACTGCAACAAAGTTTACATCAACTTTTTAGCGTATAAAAAATATGTTCCTGATTTAGAATTAAAAAAAAATAGCCTACTTATTTAGTTTACCACCCATCTCAGATAACTGCGTCGGCATTTTCCGGCAGATTATGTAAACAGCCGGAAAATGCCGAAGCGATTATCCAATCAGAAGACGATAACTTTCAATTAAAGCATGAAATTCATTAAATCAAGAAATACATTTTTAACCTAAAATAACTTCCAACACAACATGACTTACACCCTCTTTCCTCACGGTAATAATGGCTTTCCAAATAGAAAGCCATTCTAAACATAGGGAGGCGATGCTAGCGAAGTGGTTATCGATGTGGACCAACAACGTGGTTGTGCCAAGTTCGAATCCAGTTTATTCCACAGAAGCACTTTCACTTAGGAATGTTAGCAACCTTCACGTAGTTCCTCCTGTAAGTAATGAATTATAACTAGAAATATATCGAAGAAACGAACCATACGATTCATATAAAGAATAATGCACAACAGCAGCAGCAACAACAACAATAACAACAGCATCATCATTTCACGACTGCTTATGTAACCTGTCGGAAGATGCCGACGCGAAGTTACTGGACACTGCACCAAATTAAAAGTAGCCATAAAAGACCGAGAAAAATACAGGGTGTTCCACAAGTCGTTAACACATTTGGACATTAAATATCTCAAAAACTATTAAGGAGATGAAAAACATGCGAGTATATATATATATATATATATATATATATATATATATATATATATATATATAATCATTAATATGATTTATATATATTATATATAATCGTAATCTAGATATATATAAATTCGTATTCTTGTGTGTTTGTTTGTTCGCAATTTGATTAATATATACCAAAGGTTCGTTACTTTAATCTTTCATTTAATTCTATATATAGTATGATTCTTGCAAAATATACAATTAAGAGGCTACCTCATTTACATATTGCATTAAGAAAAATCGATTTTACTAAACAGCGGTATGTTAGTTAATGTTTCTAGCGAGAAAATTGTTTTAAGTGATCTATTCAAAATTATTTAATAAACTTTAAACAACAATTTAATTGATAATATATTTAATTTATTTGGAATTATTTCCGACATTGACTATTTTTTTTAAAGACGTAGAGTTATGTCCCTCTAGAAACGTCGAAACATAATAAACTCTTCATCAAATAAAATAATTTGGTAATCTCAAATTTCTAGCTTGAAAAAATAATTCCGTGTAGACAGAAATGTGTTTTTGTTTTTTTAAATATCCAAACAAAAAAAATGAACACTTACAAATAAACTGAAAATATTTCATTTGTTTGCTTTTAATATTTTTGAAACAACTATACAGAAACTTTGACTGCTTCGAATTCAAACATCAGCCACACTTTTAGAAAAAAAAAAGCCCTCCCACCCCGATTCCAAAAAAGTAAACCGAAAAAGCCCCTCCCCCTAAAGAGAGAAACAAATCGAAAATTTCCTTTATTTACGAAAAAAAAATACCAGTGAAAAAGTGCCTTTACAAAAATAAATAAATAAATAAAATAAAATAAAATTACGCACGCGTTTAGTTAATATTTTTTCGGTCGTTCGGGCACTCGTTGCTATTTTTACTGAAACAAATGTTGTTTTGATTCATTTTTATTTATTTTTTTTGGGGGGGATTTTTTTAAACGCATGGACAAAAAAGTGCTCAATATCCGGGGAATAGTTTCTTCTCTTTGTATTTCTTCTGCCGAAATAGAGTATCATAAACTTCTTTTTTTGGACGATTATATTTACATGTTTTTTTTTTGTTCTTTTATTTTTGAAATTGTTGCCCATGATGAAAATGATTGATATCCTTAGGTGTGGTCAAATGGAACTTCATGTCAACCCGGGCAATGCTGGGTACCCATATTAGTACATAATATATAATCATTAATATTAGCTTAAAAATGTCACTTTCATTGAACTTATACAGTGGGGGTCAAAAGGGTTTGCAGACCTATTTTTTCTCAATTTCTTTATTAATTTTGCTTTATTTTTTATTTTGGACTCTTCCATCATTTACTGGTTGCCATTCTGGTTCGTTCCATTACTACATTTTACGATAAAAGCCAGAATTTAATAATAGTTTGACATTTTCCACTTTTCAGGTGAGCCAAAAGTTTCTGCAGGTAATCTTAATTTATTGATAATGGCCAAAGGAAAGATGTTGACCGATAGGGAGAAGGGTGAAATTGTTACATTTTTTGCTGCAAAGAAGTCTACATTGGAAATTTCGAAAATTTTTAAACGAGATCATCGAACTGTGAAACGCTTCATCATTGACGGCAAATATGGAAGAAAAAAGCATAAAAGTGGCAGACCAAAGGTGACTTCACCACGAGATATTAGAAAAATCAAGACAAGTTTGCTAGCAAACCCACACAGCACAAGCAAAGCTATTTTCGACCATGCAGGAGTGTTTGGCATCTCTACAAGGACCCGAAATCGGATTTTGAAACAGATAGCCGACCAGAGAACACAGACAAAATGTCATCCTTTGAGTAATATGAACTGTCAGAAGCGACTAGCATGGGTCACTAAATATTTGAAAACCAATTTCCAAATGTTCTCTGGACTGACGAGGTCAGAGCAACCCTTAACGGCCCCGACGGTTGGGCCAAGGGATGGCTTCTTAAAGGCAATAGCCCACGCTTGCAATTCAGACGTCAACAGGGAGGAGGAGGAGGAGGAGGAGGAGTGATGATTTGGGCTAGTATTATTCGAAGTGAGATTGTTGGTCCTTTTCTTGTCCCTGACTGTGTCAAAATGAATTCTGTGAACTACTGCAAGTTTTTGAAGCAAATTTATTCCCTGGCTGAATTCACAAAATGGTGCTCTCAACCAGAATCTAATTATCCAACAAGACAATGCCCCAAGCCATGTTTCTTGGTTCACAAAAGCTTGATTTCAGACAAGGGGATCTCTGGTGAACGTCTGATGGACTGGTCACCTCAAAGCCCGGATTTGAATCCGATAGAGAACCTCTGGTCGATTCTGAAGAGGAAGGTTTACGAAAACGGGCACCAATTCCACAGTAAAAAAAGACATTTGGGAGAGAATCAAGAAGGTATCTTCTGAATTCACACCTCAGCAAGTGTATACACTAACATCCTCTATTGATAGGAGGCTGATTGATTTGATTAAAAATGGAGGAAAGCGAATAAAGGGTTAAATAGTTTCATAAATTCGTATTGTTCTGTTAATTGTTATTTGAGTAATGACTGTTGTTTTCTTCTAATATGTTATCAATGTATGGTACTATAATAATGATGACACAATTTTTCGAATTATATCATGTTTAAAAATGGTATTTATTGCGGATAAATGAGTGCTTGCAAACTCTTTTAGCCAATATTCCTTCCTGAAAACATTTAAAGATTCATACCCCCCCCCCAGAATATGATTATTTGGTTTCCGTTTCTATAAATTTACTTCATATATTTGCATATCAGTGAGTAACATAGTTATTATATTGGAAAATACTGAAGCATAAATTTATCAATTTATACAATTTGCAAACACTTTTGACCCCCACTGTATAGTTCAGTGGATACAAAGTCTTGAAATTTGTCTAATACTTCTGGAACCACCTGTATTTAATCTAGTTCACACAGAGGTCGTTCTGTGTTTCAGAAGTCGCATATTCTACTGCTGGCTAACCGATATTGTTAATGAGTAGATTGTTTTTTCTATAAAATGTGCGATAGAGAGGTCCTAAGTCAATTTACGATGGTTCTCGGTATGACTTGTTATTATTATTATTATTATTATTTTTTCAGGAAACCTACAGACTTACTAGTTAGGGCTAATTACGGACTGTGTTTTGTAAAGAGCTAAAAAACACTACTTCAAGGTTAAAAATTTGTCAACCATAATCTGACCCAAGAAAACAGCAATTTTTCCCTCTTTGTCAGAAAATTCGCTCCTGGAATGTGAGGATTAAAGGAATAAAATAAAGGAAGGTTAAAAAATTGCCAACCATAAGTGTTATATAGAATAGATTCTGACCCAAGAAAACAGCAATTCTTCCCTCTTTGTCAGAAACATCGCTCCTGGAATGTGAGGATTAAAGGAATAAAATAAAGGAAGGTTAAAAAATTGCCAACCATAAGTGTTATATAGAATAGATTCTGACCCAAGAAAACAGCAATTCTTCCCTCTTTGTCAGAAACATCGCTCCTGGAATGTGAGGATTAAAGGAATAAAATAAAGGAAGGATAAAAAATTGCCAACCATAAGTGTTATATAGAATAGATTCTGACCCAAGAAAACAGCAATTCTTCCCTCTTTGTCAGGAACATCGCCCCTGGAATGTGAGGAGTAAAGGAATAAAATAAAGAAAGCGTGAGTTACACGGCTGCCGAACGTAAACCCAAGATCCATTTTCCACTGTTCTTTACCATTTTTGTTTCTCTTTTAGAACTACGGAATTGTATTTTTGGAAAAAGTCTAGTAAAAATACAATTGCAGTCATGTGACGTCTGTCTCGTTCATTTCTGAAGGCGGACTCAGCGTCGAAAATATGTGCGCCATGTTTTAAATAGATTTGGAAACTGATTTCTATTTCTGTTGGCCTATAATTATTCCTCCTTCCCTTTTTCCCCAACGTCAGATTTCTTTTTTCTTACTTAAAAAAAAACAACATCATGTTTATACATGCAAAGGTGACGCTATAGTCATTCGTTTGGATATGTTCTTTGAAAGTTTATTTCCTTTTCGTCCAGTTATTGTATATTTATCTCATAATTCAGTAAATTACTATAAAGTTGACAAAAAAAGTTCTTGCAGTTTTTCACTTTTAAAATCAAATAAAAATATCTTAGCTAAAAAGAATTCTTGATAAAAATAAATACCATTAGAATCAATACACTTTTGCCAACACCAAACGAGTGTATTTATGCAAGTAACTAAAAATCTTGCGTTCTGGTGGTGAAATCACTGAAGGCGTTTTTTGATATCGCTCAGGTTTTTTAAGCATTTCTCAAACAGAAAGTTGTCGAGATGCTTGAAAAAGTGGCACTTGGTAGTTGAGATGTCTGGAGAGTATGGCGGATAAAGTAGAGTTTCGTAGTCCGATTTATTCAATTTCTGCAGGGTCGATTTAGCAACGTGCGGTCGGGCATTGTTTGGAAGGAGAATTGGGCTTTTTTCTGTTGAGTAATGCTGAGTGTTGTTGTTGTAGTTTCTGCTGCATTTTATCCATTTGTTGAGAGCACTTCTCCGTCGCAATGATTTCGCCTGCATTCAAAAACTGTAATCGATGATACCGGTCGCATACCAGCAAACAATCTGCATGGCTTTCTTTTAGTTCAATGCTGGCTTCGGGAAGTATCGTGGCGTTTCGTCGGCGTCTAACCACTGAGCTGAGCGCCGCCGGTTGTCGTAAAGAACCCACTTTTCATCGCAAATCACAACCCAGTCGAGAAACGGGTCGTTCTTGTTGTGTAAAAGAAAGGAAGATGACACTCTATAACGACGTTTTTTTGGTTGTCGTTCAATTCGTGAGGCACCCACTTATCCAGTTTTTTCTCCTCATTTCTCTCAAGTGGTTGAAAGTCGTTGTATACGTTACATTTAATTCAGAAGCAAGTTCTCGATCAGTTGTGCGTGGATTGGCTTCGACTAACGCTCTTAATTGATCGTATTCAACACCCGATTGGTTGAACACTACACTCATTATCTTCAAGATTCTCGTCGTCGCCATGAAATTTCTTAAACCACCAGTGTGCTGTGCATTCAGTAGTGGTCTTTGGGCCAAAAACGCTTCGTTGATATCGCGAGATGTTTCAGCATCTTTTCGGCCTAGCTTGAATTGAAATAAGGAAATTGTACGAATTTGCTTTTTTCCATCTTGTATTCAAAGTTCTGAAAAAAAAAGATGTAATCATTTTAAAACGGTTGTAATTAAAACGATTAGATAGAGCGAAAAACGCCCTTTAAAACGATATATAAAGTAAAGTTATTATAACGAAAACTTATTTGAAAATACATCATTTGAAATAAAAAATTAAAAATTCCACAAGAACTTTCTTCTCAACCCAATAAATTTATGACATTAAAACTATTTTTTAATCATGTTCCAAAAATTCAACATCCATAAATATCACTGTGTACATGGAGGTGATAGTGGCCAAGTGGTTAACGACAAAGACTGATGACTTGGGTGTTCTAGGTTCGAATCCAGTTCGTTCCACAAGCATTTTGGCAACCTTCTCGTGGTCCCTCCCGATGTCTTTTTTAGAAAGAACTCTGACTAGAACTTCGGATTATTACATATGTGTCATGAATTCAAAAGAAAGACGCAACGTCATGCATTTATTAATAAAGGTTTTATTCGTTAAAAGTACACATATAAATTATGCATTTTTTTTTCAATCTTTCTCGAGTAAGTATTTTTCGTACACCACTGTTGTGTTTAGCGGTGGATTTTACCGCGTAAGTCTTTTTTTTTAATTCTTGATGCCACTGTTGTGTTTAATAGTGGATTTTATCCTGCGTAAGTGTTTTTTCGAATTCCCAACGCTACTGTTGTGTTTAATAGTGGATTTTATCCTGCGTAAGTCTTTTTTCGAATTCTGACTAGAAAAATATCGGAAAAAGCAATGCCAACAATAGAATCTTCGGATTAATACATACGTATCATGAATTCAAAAGAAAGACGCAACGTCATGCATTTCTTAATAAAGGTTTTATTCGTTAAAAGTACACATATAAATTATGTATGGCTTGTATAATCTTTACTCAACGTTGTTAGATGGACAGGTTATGCAGCTTCAAGTAAATCGAGAGGGGGGGAGGAAGATGTTATAATCATAAAAAATATGTTTCAGAAATTTTATTGTAATTACCTCATCTTCAGCACACACACACACACACACATACACAAACACGCACACACACATACACACACATGCACACACACGCACACACACATACGCACACATACACACGCACATACTCGTTTATCAATTCGTTACACGTAAAATATGAAATTGTTAAATGTTTATAAAAACATGCAACAAAAATAAACTATCAAAATCCAGAAACCTTTTTTTACCTACGTTAGATTTGTGTTTTTTTTTTTATTTAAACAGACCCTTACATATATAGATTATGTTATGTCTGCACAAATAATTAACAAGAACACGGAAAGTAAAGGTATAACAATAATATATTAGGCAGAAAAGTTATATAAATATTTACATGTCTTCATATATACTTCAGTTGGAGATATTCCGGCAGGTGGCGTGTTGCATGTCTTACTGGAGGCAACATATGCGTCTTGCCTATTTGGCGGTCGTTGTAGAACTTTGTATTGGTGATTGATACCTTTATATATCTCACTCACCCACCTATGTTAATTAGTGGGCGTCTCCACAACAGATTAAAAGGTCTATTCTAATGATGACCCATCAACGCAAATAACACAACAATCTGTAACACTCTAAATTAGGATTTCTCAACGGAATTCGTACCGCCCACCAGGGGAATTTACGAGACTTCAGTTGGGCGGTGACCAAATTTATCGTACAGGGAGTCCCTAAGATCCTTTAAGGGGGGCGGTGAAAGATTGAGAGCTTCTAGTAACATTACTAGGTATTTCTTAACCCATTTCGGGGGGATTTACAATTAATTTTTAAATTGATTGCATCACACTTATTTTTAATTGGAAAAACAAATTTAAGAATCACACCTCGTAATTTTGGCAAAGTTATATGAATATTACAACTTAAATATTGCAGCATTAAGAATATTAAAAATAATGAATTTAACATTATATAATCAATTCTTAATGCTGCAATATTTAAAGTTATAAGTTTATTATATTTTTTACTATATCTTGTCTTTTTCTTTTCCAGTTTAAACAACTAGTCCTTTAACTTTTCTAAGTTTAATCTTAGTCATATTACTTTTTATGCTCGCATTTTTCTATGTAATCCATGATTTTTCCAAGCTTTGCTTTGTTAACAATCCATAAAAAAATATTACCAACTTCTTAAATTGACTAACCAAAAAAAAAAAAAAAATCAAATAAAAGACGTAATTAAGTAAATAAATAGTCAGCAGTCAGTTTTGGTCGACGAGGCAAGGCTAAAGGTTGGTTAGCCATTGAGCAGAGCGACGGTTAATTATCAGCAACAGTCCAGCTGAGCGACAAATCGGAAGAGCGGTGAATTATTAGCGACAGTAGTAGCTGAATCGACGTAATCGTGGCGACATGGCGAACATCGCGGGTGCGAAACGAATAAAAACATATCAAGGAGGGCAAACAGATTTAGTTGCTATGGTAACCAATAGCCAATCAGAAAAAACTGTCTCTCTGTTCCTTACATATTTTGAGAACTTTTGTTTTACTGAACGAGAATCGAACTTTTTTTCAAAATATAGCTAAGAACGTGACCTATGAACTGTAAAAATAGTTGTAAATTTGGTCGCAAAATGAGTGAACAGTAAAGCTTTAAAGCAGTTCTAAATGAGTAAAAATAACACTTAACCATATATTCAAATATATATATATATATATATATATATATATATATATATATATATATATATATATATATATAGCGTTGGGACGATTAATTGTGTGTATAGTGCTAGGATGATTAATCATATATATATATATATATATATATATATATATATATATATACTACACTACCCGAGACCCGTTGGGTCAGTATGTTATAATAGCTATGGAAATAATGGAATTAATGCATTTTCTGATTGGCTATTGGCTTGTGACGTAAATAAAATAGATTTTTTTTTGACATAACAGAAACTTTTCTATGAAAGTATATCAAAATGAAAAAAAAAAGATAGATTTCTATGAGTCATTCTGTTTATAATTGTTTATTTTTGAAAAAGAACTTAGAGTCATTGAATTATAAGTGGTTTGCCATACTTATAGGTAAATGTGCACTGAACAGATACCATAATAATTAAAGTTAAATCCAATTTTGATATATCTTGTGATTTAAACGCAAAAAAAAGAAAAAAAAAAACAATTGCGACGCTGAAAACGTACACAGTAAAACAATACGTTTTATCGTGTTGATTATCTGTAAAGCAATTAAAAAAATATTTTCTGGGTTATTTATTTATGTTGATAGTGTAGAAGAAAATGTATGAATGTTTTTAAGAAAGGTGTATTAAAAAATTGAGAATGAATTAAGAAAAGGAAGGCGGTGGGTAAATCGCCATTGTAAAATGCTCATATGATTGTCAACGGGTTAAAGTAGATTTATTTGTAAGAAAATTGCGTTAAAATAACTTAAAAGTAATACGGAAATGAACGATGCAAAAAAAAAAAGCAGAAAATATTAACAATTCTTATTTGGATAATTTAAACGCGAAAAAAAATTGGGACGCTGAAAACGTACACAGTAAAAAATACGTTTTATTGCCGCGTTGATTATTTAGTATAATATATATCATATATATGAAAAGTAGATGATTATACGTATCATATTATGTAAGTTTTTTATTCAATAGATTTAAGATATTCGCTTTTCTAAGGACGTCCGTTTGTTCGAACGAAACCAGTCCAGCGATTTGTGTTTATTTATTTACGCTGTTATGAGTTTATGTTTATGTACTCATGCGCAATCGGAAGTCGTAAACCGTATGTTGTTTATAAGGTCATTTGAGTTATATATATATATATATATATATATATATATATATATATATATATGCAATTAAGAATAGGAAATTGGATCAAATGTTTGTAACATGTCTTCTTCCTAAGATTAAGGGAGGTGGTGTTTGCTCAAAACTGCTGGGGAGCCATGATGTAATATACTGTTTTGTTTTTAAATCCCCGAAACAGTGTTTCATGGTAAACAACAGATGATCCCTTGAAAAATAAATTATTAGTACTATAGTAAATTAGAGAGCGAGTTGATGCAGTGATTGCAGGTGATTAAATGACTTACTGACTAGATGGTTTTCTAAGGAATGATAAAAAAATATATTTTGTATAGTTTTAAAGGTTAAAAACTTCAAAGACTATATATATATATATATATATATATATATATATATATATATATCCATATACAGTACTGTTTTGATGTTTCGCAGTTCATCAGTGCGGCTAGACAAGCAACTATCTCAAGCCAGGATCGAAACCCGACCGCCCATACGACAGTAACCGTTGCGCTATTCAGCTACTGCTATGTTACACAAAGAACATTCTCTCTCTCTCTCTCTCTTTATATATATATATATATATATATATATATATATATATATATATATATATATATATATATCCACATACAGTACTGTTTTGATGTTTCGCAGTTCATCAGTGCGGCTAGACAAGCAACTATCTCAAGCCAGGATCGAAACCCGACCGCCCATACGACAGTAACCATTGCGCTATTCAGCTACTGCTATGTTACACAAAGAACATTCTCTCTCTCTCTCTCTCTCTTTATATATATATATATATATATATATATATATATATATATATATATATATATATATATATATATATATATATATATATCCACATACAGTACTGTTTTGATGTTTCGCAGTTCATCAGTGCGGCTAGACAAGCAACTATCTCAAGCCAGGATCGAAACCCGACCGCCCATACGACAGTAACCGTTGCGCTATTCAGCTACTGCTATGTTACACAAAGAACATTCTCTCTCTCTCTCTCTCTTTATATATATATATATATATATATATATATATATATATATATATATATATATATATATATATATATATATATATATATAGGATGATTTAGTCATGTGTGTCAAAATATGTACTCCCTTAAAATACGATGACCTATTTACTCCTACCAGAAACTTTTTCATCCGTGAAATTATTCATTGCACACTTAAAAAAAAAAAGTAATTCCATCAACCAATTAATAATCACATCTACGTTTTTGTAAATCCTCATCCACTCAACGGCCACAACGGTTTTCAAGTAGAAGTTGTTTTGAATCAACGTACGTTTTCCTTGCTTAAAGGTGGACACCCCTGTTTTATTTACCCTCTCTCTAACTGATTAAACACAAGGTCATGTAGTGGTTTCATAAAAGTGTCTATGTGGAACAAATTGGATTTAAAATTCTCACACCACTGAACCGCTGATAATTTATTTCTTTATTTATTTATCTTGTTACATGGGAGTCACCACTTAACAAGGCTCGAAAGCCACTCGAGGCTAAGGGTTAATGGATGTGCAGTAGTCACTGAGACAACAGCGTTTTAATAGTTAATGGTGGAAATGGGGTAGAAATGGATTATTTAGGAGAACTTGTTTACATCGGACTTGTAGACGACCATATTGTAGTCAGCTGGGAAGCAGACAAGCGGAACAGAGCTCCAGAGGCGGACAGTTCTAGGAAATAAACTTTGTTCATGGAATTTGCGGTTAAATGTAGGTGTAGAGAGAGAGTGGGGGAAACCGTTGATGGTTGTTGCAGCTAGACATGAAAGTTTGGAAGGAGAAACCATAGATTGAAGCTCAGACGAGAACTTGCCATGAAAATAACGATACAGCATAGACAGGCTTGCAACGCCACTTCTGTATGAAAGAGGTTGCAGGGAAGAGAAAATAGCATCATTTACTAGGTTTCGAAGCCGGTTTTGAATTTTGTCAACTCCTGCCCAGATATGGCAACGGTACTCACATTTTATGTGGCTCTTATAGAGGTAGAGGATTGCATCGGGAGTTAGATACTTTCAGAAGCGGTAGAGGGATCCAATTATTTTCCGCTTACCTTTGCAACATATTTGGCTTTTCTACAGTATTGGGACGAGATTTCGGAAATCGTAATACTGAATTTCACATGAAAACAATGGTATATACGTATTCCTTGTATTTTTAAGATGATTATATCCAATAATTACGAAAATCGATAAGGTAGAAAATTATTTATTAAAGAAAATTAAAAAAAATAGAATTTGATGACAACGATCGTAAAACACAGGAGAGTTCAAAAAGGGAGCTAATTTCCCGTTTTGATTCAAACAAGATGGCGGCAATTTTCACCTGGTACACGATTAAAGTTTTTTTTTTTTTTAAATAATTCATTAATATTCAGGTAATTCCGACTGCATAATTTGGAAGCTAACATTGTAACTTATTAGAATTGACAAAAAAAAATCAGTTAAAACCATCGTTTTTATCTGAAAACTCCATTTATTGACTACAAAATCTCGTTCCAATAGTGTAGAAGCGCCACATATTTTTCTATTCTACATGTTCATATATGTCTATGTAGAAGATTCACACCTAAACTATTTTTTATAGGAATCACTCCATACAAGACATGAAGCCACTTGATTTAAGGAGCTAAAAAAACAAAACAAAAAACAAAACAAAACAAAAAACAAAACAAAACAAAAAACAAAACAAAACAAAAAAAAACTACTACATCAAGATCAAAAGCTCGCCAACGATAAGTGTTAGATGGATATATTCCAACACAGAAAACAGCAATTTTCCCCATCTTTTTCAGAAACATTGCTCAGTGAATGTGAGGACTAAAGGATGAAATAAGGAAAAGTGAGAGTTACGAGGTTGTCGGAAGTAAACCAAGAACTACATTATACTCTCCTAAATTAACCGATGATTATGAATTTTGCTACACAGGTGTTAGGCGTAAGGGTGAGTAAAGTGGTGTATATTTAGTTTAATTTAGTCTTATGTAACAAGAGCAATGACGGGGGTAGAAGTTCTTTATGAAACTTCAAATATATCCGAATATTATTAAATTTTCTCAATAGTTATGATAAATGCTCCCTAAACTTTAGTTTCTTTGCCGTACTTTAAAATGTTTTCAAAAGGTATTATGCAGACACCATGTTTTATAAAGATTTTTTCGGATATTTCAGATTTACATTATATTTAATCTATAGTCATTAGATATCAATGTAACACGATTCCCCAAATTTCAGTTTGCCGTGCCTTTATTTGCCGTGCCTTCGGTTGTCGTGTATAAATATCACATAAATAGAAAATTAGCAGAAGTTATTTGTCGTGCCTTAATTTGCATGCCTTAATTTGTCATATATATGTAATAAAACCCTTTCTTAAGATTTCCAAATTAAGTGATTTATAAAAAGATTTGATGATTGAATATCTTAAATAAGAAATTAAAAAAAAAATATTGGAATGTTCACTGTAAAATTTTGTTACGGTTGTTTTTTTACCATAACAAGTAAGTATTTCCTAAAATTAGAATTTTATGTAGCGTATTTACCAGAAGCATTATATGAAAAAAAAAAAAAGAACCGATTTTAATACTTCAGCTCTACCATAAATTAAAAAAAAAAAATCTTCCGTATACGCCTTGGAACTAAAATCGAACAGACATTGGACGAAGAAAAATTTTCCCGAAATATCACACAATGCAGAACTTCCATTTGACTAATGTAGCGTAAGTAAGGACAAAAATGCAAATATAAAAAATATATATATAAATACATATATATTGTATTAATAAAAGCTGAATATGCGTAGCTTATTTCGCCGTTTTATGTCTTAATTTAATTTAGTTTGTGTTTATCCGTTATACCTCTGCACCGCGTTGTCTTCTAAATATCTGTATATACTAAGCCAGTTGTTCTCATTAATGTGCCGTGGAATGATTACTAGTGTGCCGCGAAGAGATTATAACTAGAAAGCATTTAATTTCATTTTTTAAAATAAAAACATTCAAGTTTTTGCCCCCCCCCTCCCGACAAAAGGAGGGTGGACCTGTAAATTCACCCTTGTCTATTCGTCCGTTCGCCTGTCCGCGCCTTTCTCAATAACTACGCCTTGGAAATTTTTGGAATTTTTCACTAACATTAAACATGATATGAGTAAAAAAAGTAACAGAACGGATTTTCAGGGAAAACTCCGGCTGTCCCCCTAAGGATGCCTTTTGGGTTATAATGGCTAAAATTGACACTTTTGTGTTGATTAAAACAAAATCGATGCCTTGGATTTTTATAAAACTTTCTGAAAAGTTGTAACTAACTGATTTCTATATAATTTTGTTTACCTATACTTTGCGATAACTCTTGGGTGTGCACCACTGCACCACGGGCTCTTTTAGGGCTAATAAAAACACTCCATTTTTGGGACTATTTTACTATATGTGTCCAAAATTTCTGTGTATGTCTTTTTAGCAGTTTTGAATGGTGCTGAACTCAAATTTAAATGTTAAGGCCCTGGGGACTTTTGGGGCTAAATGAGAAGGGGAGGGGCAAATGATAGACTTAGTCATTTCTTTCTTTTTTGTTGTTGCATGGAGCAAAACTCAAATTCACATATGTTAAGGCCTAAAACTGCATTGTTTGTTCATTTTCACCAGGATTTGACATCCTCTGGGGACTCTTGGGCATGAATGGGGGGGGGGGATGCAAATGCTGAACTTTGTCATTTTTTTATGTCTCGTTCACTGTGAACTCGCATACTTCACTTGTTTTATCATGATGTCACCGCTTAACTCTAAGTAAAAAGACATCAAAGTCTTACTGCAAATTCCCAAGTTCATACCTATGTGAATTGGAATTTTTTTTACCTAAACAAAATGAAAAAATAATTAAAAGAAAAAGTGAAAGCCTTAAAACTATTTAAGAAGAGTAAAGAGTGTGTCTTTCTCACATTCGCCCACAAATTGCAGCAGTAGTTAAAAAACACCAGGCACAACAGCCCCGCTGACATTCACCATTATTATTCCATACCACATATCTTAATATGTTGATTTATGTGACTGAAGTATTCTCCCTTTATAATCTGTTATTTTTTATTATCTTATTGCAGGAAGGCTTTGTGAGTTTGTGAGTAAAAAAGTATTTATTTTTTGTGATAGTTGTACCGTGAAATTGAAAAGAAAACTCAATAACATGACGTCACGTAAAAAAGTGTTGCGAACCACTGCACCAGACGATACTTTAAGCCAACTACATTAAATTCTTATATAAAAAAATTGATTTATGCGTTTTGTTATGGAGTAAAAGACACTTATCTTCCGATTTTTAGACATCTTGTTCAATTTCAACGAAACAAATAAAGCAACTGTGTAATTTCCCAGGGCCCCATAAGTTATGAATTTAATTTGTTTGTTCTAAATTTTGTACAAAATGCCAAATAAATAAATATGTTGGTCCCACCCCCTCGTTATTAAACAAAGGCGATGGCTCCTATAGACACATTCTATTCCACCATTGGTGTAATTCTATTTGGTGTAATTTACGGCTGTGTAATTGTATTATTTAATTATTGACCGCACGCAACTGTTTGCAGCCTTTCTATTGGCCGAATACTCGATCAGGATCCAACGAAGCGTAGCTTTCTAGTTGGGGGTGGGATGGGGGTGAGTTTTGGTGGTTAGGGTTGTCTGGAAGGAGGTGCGACGTCGGTCGCTTTGCGTTTCGCTTAATGGTAATCTAGTCTGGGCAGGTCGGCTGGCTACGAAGGCGAGTTCGGGTGGGAAGGGGAGTTAATTATGGGCACAACGTTAGTCAGAAACGGGAATAAAAATAAAGAGAAAGCCAAATCATTTGCATAGAATTTTCGCACCCCAGACTTAAACCGACTAAATGGCGACCTCTTCCTCTCCCCTCTCTATCTATCTACGTCTAATCCACACATAAACCCGTTCTAAACTCCCCCTTTTTATCTGTTACAAACACATTTACTTGTAAAACCTTATTGCCTTTATGTAATATTGATTGATAGCATATATATATATATATATATATATATATATATATATATATATATATATATATATATATATATATTTAAAGGAGATTAGAACAATAGTCTAAAGACCAGAGTGTATTTTAATGTAATAGTAAAATTACTAGTTTAATTAAAATACAGGAAAGAGAATCACATTACTAATGCTGACACATATCACATTACTAAATATATATATATATACATACATATATATATATTTGGTAAAACTATATATACATATATATATATATATATATATATATATATATATATATTAGGTAAAACTGGTAATTAATAAAAACCTGAAGAGAGTGCTCAATACTATTGCAGAGCAAATATGTGTTTTATTTTTTATTACCGTTTTATCTGTTTGATATACAGGGTGTCCGTAAACTTACTATATAGTCTTACAAGATACTACACAGACACCCTGTAATATATTAACAGTACAGTAAGATATTGTATTAAAATATTTATTTGTAACAAAAGAAATAAAAAGAAATAACACCTATATGTTTATAAAAATCTCAGAAAATACACGTGTTACATCCGAAAAGACTGTAACAATCAAGGCAAACAATTTCTATGACAAATATTCAAATTGGAGGCCTTCAGCTCCAACACATTCTCGACAACGTGACACCACACTTGCGTGGCATGCTTGATTAAAGAAATCTGTAAAAAAAATAAATATTAACTATTAATACAAATATAATACAATAAAACAATAAGACTGTATAGTAACTTTACGGACACCCTGTATATATATAAGATGAAAGTCTATATTCCAAATTAAAGATGTTCACCATCTTACCAGTTGATATGTACTATTCTTGACAGCATTCGTTTCGTAGCGCAAAATCATTCATTTACTTATTAAATCAATCAATCTGTTTCACTCTCAACTCATCAGAAGAAAAACACCTAAATGCATATGGGCATGATTACAAAATCCGCAACTTCTCTCCCAATTTTCAAGCAAAAAACATTATGCCGGAATATATAAATTTTAGTTTTACTGGTAGATTAAACTCAATAAAGTCAACATTTTATCATTCGTGCCAGCAATTGAAAAAAGGTTTAAACATAGCACATATAAAAGAATCGTTTTTGACATCGGAAAGTAGGAACGGAACTATCTCTGAATGGTCGACATAATTATTTATAAATTATAAATTATTTATAAATAATCATTTCAACCATTCAGAGACAACTTTTAACAACATGCCAAGAAATAGACGGACTGAAATGATGACAAACTCTAAAAACGGGCGGAAAAAAGGAAGATCTGTCTTAATACAAAAATGCTAGTTTTTTTTGGTGTATTTAACCTCCTCATCCCACTATTTTTGCTGATGAGAAAACTTTGTTTAAATATGAAAACATTATTTTATCAAATTACTGTTCAAGACATATTGCCTATTTCAATAAAAACATCGTTTTAGAAACGATCGTACAATCTATTGATTTTGTTTGTTTTTCCTTTTGAAATTTATTTTCAATTCAAAATTATGAATCATATTACTCAATATTAAAATAGCTCTAGGATATCTATACCTATCGAGCTTATTATATATCTACATTACAACGATGACTGTTTTCTTTTAATAGTATTAATACATTTACTGATACATTAAAATAAACTCTGCTCTTTAGACTCTGTCTAATTCCCTCAAAATTATATATATATATATATATATATATATATATATATATATATATATATATATATATATATATTATTGGCCTGGCAAAGTCGAAGGGAAGATAACCAAGCCAAAAAATCGTAAGCAAAATTCATCCCAAAGCAGCAAAAGTAAAGCTGGTCTGCCAGGACACTATATATACACATTTCGGCAAATTTGGCCATATTTTATTGGTTTGAAAATGTAGGTTCTTTTTTACTAATTGTCATAAAATTAAAAAGCCTGCAAATTTTCATGTAGTTTCATTTCCGGAAACTAAAGATATGAGCATTTCAATATTCAATTTGGCTACCAATATATATATATATATATATATATATATATATATATATATATATATATATATATATATATATACATTTTTCTTTCTCTCTCTCTATTTCTCTCTCTCTCTCCTCTCTCTTTCTCTCTCTCTCTCTCTCTCTCTCTCTCTCTCTCTCTCTATATATATATATATATATATATATATATATATATATATATATATATATATATATACAAGGGCCCGACAATATTTTTCGCACACTTTAGTATTCGACTTTCCGAGTACCATAGAGTGGCGAAATTCCTTCAATAGAATAGCATAAACACATAAAGACAATACCTGTAATAAAAATAGAAGAAAATCAATTAGGTAAGGAAAAATATTTAATTTTCATCATTTTTTACAAAACACACGCGACATTATTTTTCGGACATCGTTGAAAAACTGTCTGTAATATCACCTTTCTTCTCAATAACTTTTATCAAACTCTCTTCATAATGATCAAACATATGTACGATAACATCTCTACATGTTTCTATTAGTTCTTTTTTTGGCATCTAGTATTCGTTCCCATAGTTGAGCCTCTTTCGTTATTTCAGGTCCATCATAGACAAGTTGCGCAAGCATTTCCCAATCATTGTCCATTAAATTTAGATCTGGGCTTTTTGCAGGCCATTCAAAAGTAGTCATATTCATTTTAGCAATTCACTCTTTCATGAGTTTTAACACGTGGATGTTGCAATTGTCTTGATGTAGAACGAAATCATTCCCCATTTCTCTTCTTATCCTCGGTATGGCTTTCTCGTCCAGCAACTATTCGTATATTTCGCTGTTCTGTTGTCCTTTCTGCCACTCCAACCATATATTTCCATTAGCAAAGATCATACCCCAAACCATAACTCCTCCTCCTCCCATCTGTCGTTTGTTCAGTACAACGGGCTCACCCCGTTCTCGACCAAGTACACCATCCACCGGGCCCATCAAACTTGAAACGCTTCTCATCAGTAAATATAACCTTAAAGTCAACATGCTTTGTTAATCACATTTTAGCACTTTACAGTCTTGCTCCTTTTTGTTTCTTTATTAGTTTAATTTTTTTCTTAGCCTTTGCATACGTCAAACCAACCATATGCAGCGTTCTTTGTACTGTTCGAAGGTTTACATCCAATTAGCATTTCTCTTTCACTTTTCTTGCTGTAATTTTTTCAAAAGCCGTGTCACAGTCCTCTCCATTCTCCTTCCAGTCCTCTTGATCTTTTCCGTTCTTTCTTCTTTTTCCGCTCGGAGTTTGTCTTCAATATGTATTCGACTGTTGTCTTCGACAGCTTCAAATCCATGGCGATCCTTCTGATGCTGAGGCCATCCTCCCACTTCTTCCGTGCCAAACAAACGACTTCTTTAGAATTCATTTTACCTCATTAAACTTCATTGTTTTGACAGTAGAATAGAATAGATAATTGATTCTAATGATGACAGCTAAGTGTACAAGCATTAAATTTGCATACAGCAACATATACATGAACATAGCTCTTAATAAAATATGATTTTTTTTTCATGTCCGAAAAATAGTGTCGCGCAAGTTTTCGCAAAAATCACAAAAAACTAAAATTATCAAAGCCAGACTAAAAAAATGATTACACTAGTAATGGATTTTCACTCCTCAACTGCGTACTTACACTCTCAAAACATTTTGGCTGTAGTAACCACATTGAGGTACATTTTGCAAAGTGTCCGAAAAATATTGTCGGGCCCCTGTATATATATATATATATATATATATATATATATATATATATATATATATATATTGTTACGGGTGCGGTGGCTAATCACAACGCCGTAACACAGTATTTGCTATCGTAAGCAAGAGTAGGGAAAAAGGTTTTGAGGGAGAGTTATAAAAATACAAGAAGCAGATATTTTATATAAAAATAGGGAATTTATTAAAGACACAAAACATACCAAAACAAGATAGGCTGACAGAAATATTTATGCAAGTAGTATTTAAACAGGACAAAAGGGGATGAACACAATATTAAAATATGAGGGAAAAAGGGTAACAAGAGGAAGGTAATTATAGTGGGGAAAACTAGGCACAGCAATAATCTATTCTCGGAACTTAATACATAATATGATATTCAATACGTTTGGTCAAATGATAAACAAAAATACTTTACCCTCCGTCGTATTGATAGGGTGACCAAGTTGGGTAGTAGGTGGATTCTGGTGATAGTGGGTTGAGGTTAAAGTTCTTACGACGCCTTTGAACAAATCCGCCGGGGAGAAAGGGTTCCTGTGGAAGCTACTAGCTCACTCTTTCTCACTCACGTTAGGCTGTTACTCCCAGCCTTTTATATTCATAAGGGAGTGTATATCTCTTAGACCTCTTTTTCTTTCCTTTCTTTTCTTCTTCTTCCTAACCTTTCCTAATTCTATTTTTAGGGATGGGGACAACCTGAATGACCCTAGGTTCTGTACCCAGTCCATTCAAGGTCAAAATTAATACTACGTCTCTTGTTACACCTCCCCCCCTCAGAGTAAAAGTTTTGAGTTACAAATGAAAAACTTTTACAACAACAAAAAGCAAAAAATATATTAGTAGTTACGTACACATGATTTTAAGGCAATCAGTTCCAACAATATTCTGTAAAATAATAAGTCGGCAAAGGAGAACGCATTTGTAACATTATACTCTAGATAATGCGTCTGCAATAATATTGTTTTTTCCTTTAATGTGTTTGATGGTAATGTTGTATTCTTGTAGGAGAAGGCTCCATCTTGTCAGTCTCTGATTTTTGTTTTGCATCTTTGCAAGGAAAGTTAATGGATTATGGTCGGTAAAGACCAGAACAGGGTACATGGTGACGCTGAGATAGAAGTCGAAGTGTTGTAGTGTCGTCAATAATGATAAACATTCCTTTTCAATGGTTGAATAGTTCTTTTGGTGAGTGTTCAACTTTTTGGAGAAGTACCCAATTGCTCGGTCGATACCTTCATCATCCTCTTGGATTAAGATACCACCCATTCCGACATCACTGGCATCAATTTGTAGTTTGAATTGTTTTGTAAAAACTGGTGTTGCGAGAGCTGGGCCCTCCATGAGTGTTGATTTTATTTTGTTGAAAGCCGCATCACAGGTCTCACTCCATTTGTATTTTACATCCTTTTTAAGGAGGTCCGTGAGAGGACCTGCTATAGATGAGAAATTTTTACAAAATTTCCGATAAAATCCTGCCATACCGAGAAATCTCATTAATTGTTTCTTGTTGGTTGGAATAGGATACTCGAGAATGGCATCCACATTTGCGGTGATGGGTTTAACTTGTCCTTGGCCCACAGTATGGCCTAAATAATTTAATTTTGCATGACAAAATTCACTTTTGTTTAAGTTCACAGACAGGTTTGCCTCTTCTAGCTTACGGAAGAGTTGCCTTATGATGTGTAAATGTTCGTTCCAAGTCATACTGTACACGATTACATCATCAATGTATACATCACATCCTTGAATATCTTGTAGGAGGGAATGCATCATCCTTTGAAATGTTGCTGGTGCGTTTTTCATTCCGAATGCCATAACCTTGTATTGGTATAGTCCATCGGGAGTCACGAATGCTGAAATTTCCTTAGCGTTATCGGTTAAAGGTACTTGCCAATAACCTTTCATCAAGTCGAATTTACTGACATATTTTGATTTGCCAACTTTGTCGATACAATCATCAATTCTGGGAATCGGGTATGAATCACTTTTGGTTACTGCATTCACTTTCCGAAAGTCGGTAACAAATCTGTAGGTGCCATCGCCTTTTGGTACAAGTATACAGGGAGAACTCCACTGACTGTTGCTTGGTTCAATAATATCATTTTCCAGCATATACTTGATCTCTACCCTCAACTGTTGAAGCTTGATGGGGTTGACTCTGTAAAAGTGTTGTTTGATGGGTTTTTCGTCTCCCACTATGACGTCGTGTACTGCAAAGGTAGTTTTACTAGGGACATCAGGAAAAAGATCTTTGAAATCACTGACCAAACAACACATTTCCTTTTTATTCTCATTTGGCAAATGTTCAAATTTTTTATTTAAATTAGCTAGTATTTCCGAGTTTTTTAGATGACTACTCTGTCCCATTTCCTCCTCTCTGACAATTGTATTTTCATCGTTATTTAAAACATTTTCAGATGAGGTTATTTTTGTAATATTAGTTACTGTTGTAACTGGTTTACCCATATCTAACACATTTCTGTCAACGTATCCTTTTAGCATATTAATGTGACAAACTCTTCTCTTTTTTCTTCGATCTGGGGTGTGGATGATATAATTTACATCATTTATTTTTTTCTCTATTTCATATGGGCCAAAATATCTTGCTTGTAGGGGATTATGTGGGATGGGTAAAAATATTAAAACTTTGTCCCCACTTTCGAAGGTACGATTTTTACTATTTTTATCAAATATAGCCTTCATTCGTTTTGGGGAGTTTTTCAAATTTTCTTGCGCTATTTTCACGGCCCCGTGTAATTTCTCTTTAAAATTTGATACATAATCTAAGAGATGTAATTCATTTTTCTCCGTTAGCCATTTCTCTTTTAATAGCTTTAAAGGTCCCCTCAGAGTATGTTCGAACACAAGTTTGAAGGGGCTAAATCCTAAAGAGTCTTGTACAGCTTCTCTAGCAGCAAGTAAAACAAAATGGACGCTTTCGTTCCAATCTCTATTATATTGATAACAAAATTTTTTCATCATGGACTTCAGGGTTTGATGAAAACGTTCGAGAGCTCCCTGTGATTCGGGGTGATAAACACTGGATTTGTGTTGTTTAATATCCATCTCATTCATTATTTGTTGAAATAGACCAGACATAAAGTTTGTGCCTTGGTCTGATTGAATGGCTGAAGGAATTCCAACTAAACAGAAAAATTTAGTTAAAGCCTTTACTATAGTCTTAGCTTTAATATTTCTTAACGGAACAGCTTCTGGGAAACGAGTCGACGTACACATAATCGTCCGTAAATATTGGTTTCCCATTTTTGTTTTAGGGAGTGGCCCAACACAATCCACTAGTACTCTACTAAAGGGTTCTTCGAATGCTGGTATAGGTCTGAGTGGTGCGGGCGGAATCTTTTGATTAGGTTTTCCGACCATCTGGCATGTGTGACACGAGTTACAAAAATTTACCACATCACGCTTAAGTTTTGGCCAGTAAAAATGGTTTAGAATTTTTTCATAGGTTTTATTTATTCCTAAATGACCTGACATGGCGGTATCATGAGCTATTTTTAGTATTTCTTGTCTATAAACCTTTGGAACTACTATTTGACTTATTACCTTCCACTCCTCATCCACATTAGCATCTAGTGGGCGCCATTTTCTCATTAAAATTCCATCGTTCATAAAAAAACACTCCCTAACTTCTTTTGTTCCCGTTTTTGGTAAGGCGTTATTTTTGAGGAGGCAAATTTCTGGGTCGTTCCCTTGTTCACTTATAAATTGGTCCCTAGTTAATTCGTCCGTTTTATTTTCTTCTGGGGGATTTAATTTTATTTTTTTACTCGTATTATTCTGTTGTTCTAACAGGTGGGATATGAAAGTTTCGTCAAGTCGTAATTCATCGTTTGGTATCTCTAGGTGTTCCTTTTCTAGTCGTTGTTTTCTTGTGGTCGCTCTGGTAATAGCGCATTCCGGGTAAATGTCGATGCGTTCCTCCCCCACTGTTTTATGGTTTACTACTATCTGGTCACTGACAATGGGATCAGCTATTACTCTCCCTCCAGCTAAATCATTTCCTAGCAGCAGCGACACCCCCCTGAATCGGTAATTTGGGTCGCACGCCCACGATAACTGGGCCAGTTATTAATTCCGATTTTAAGTTAATTTTGTGTAGGGGCGCTTTATTTATAGTCATTCCTACCCCTTGTAATAATACAATATCTCCAGTGAAGGTAGATTTCGATAGTGGAAGCACGCCTTCTAATATTAAAGTTTGCGACGCGCCAGTATCCCGCAATATTTTAATCGGCTTGGCTTCTTCAGGGTCGTTAATGTACACATAACCCTGGGATAAAAATGGCTCATATCTTTTCATGTATGAGTTTTTTTCTTTCTCGTTTCTCGCTAGCTTTGGGGAAGAAGACTGGTAAATACTATCGTTTCTCGTTTTGTGTGTAATAAAGGCATGTGGTTGAAACTTATTTTCTTCCCTTTTCCTTTTTAAGATCCGACACTCGGATATAAAGTGGTTATCTTTCTTGCAATAAGAGCAGAATATTTTATTTTCTCTCGGAACGGGTGCGGGCGGGACCCTTTGATTATAATTTTTATTAAATACGTTAGGAACACGCGGCTCGGTTAACATTTTCTCTTCTGTACGAAGGTTTGACTGGTTTTTTGTTATTTTATTTCTTTCCCAACACCTGTGGGTTAAATTATATGTATCCGCCATTATAGCTGCCTCCTTAACGGTTTTAATTTCTCTTTCGTCAACTCGCATTTGAATTTCTTGTGGGGCGCATTGTTTAAATTCTTCGATGAGAATAAGTTGGCGTAAGCTATTATAGTCATTATTTACGTTTTTCGCTCTAACCCATCTATCGAAGAGGTCTTCTTTTTCTCTGGCAAATTCTACATAAGTCTGCCGCTCAAATTTCCTATACTTCCGGAATTTCTGCCTATATGTTTCGGGTACTAACTCGTAAGCATTTAATATGGCGTTTTTTATTGTCTTATAATCCGCGGCATCTTCTAGACTAAGCGCAGAGTAAACCTCGGCGGCTCTTCCCACTAGCACGGTTTGTAATAAGGTTGGCCAGTACGCATACGGCCAATTTAAGTTTGCTGCGATTTTTTCGAAATGAGGGAAATATTTGTCTACTGTTTTTTCACAAAAACTAGGCACTAGTCTAACATTTTGTGCTGCGTGAAACGATGAAGCATTAGACTGTTGACTTCCATTACCCTGTAATTTAAGTCTTTCCAGCTCTATTCTCTCTTGCATTTTTAGTTTTTCCTTCTCTAGTTCTAACTGTATTTGTCTCTCCTGCTGTCTCTCCTGTATTTCTAATTTCTTTAGTTCCAAGGTGAGTTGCGTATTATTTTGTCCGTCTCCCTCGCTTACGGTAGCGGTTTCTAGAAGGTTGTTTTCTATTAATATTTTTTCTACAATACTTTTTATTTCGACCTTTTTCATATTCGGGTCTGTATCTATTTCGAAGAAATTCGCAATTTCTACTAATTCTGCTTTTCGTAGTTTCCTGACTTTTTCGCCCAGGTCGGCTAAACTTAAAAAATTCTCTACAGAAAAAGACATGATAATAGAAGAGCCCACTTAGTACGTCAAATAGTTATTATAATTTAATTTCTCTTTTTTCTAGTACTTTTGCGAGCGAGAGCCCTCCCAAATTATCTGCACAAATCCCGGACGAGCCCCCAACTGTTACGGGTGCGGTGGCTAATCACAACGCCGTAACACAGTATTTGCTATCGTAAACAAGAGTAGGGAAAAAGGTTTTGAGGGAGAGTTATAAAAATACAAGAAGCAGATATTTTATATAAAAATAGGGAATTTATTAAAGACACAAAACATACCAAAACAAGATAGGCTGACAGAAATATTTATGCAAGTAGTATTTAAACAGGACAAAAGGGGATGAACACAATATTAAAATATGAGGGAAAAAGGGTAACAAGAGGAAGGTAATTATAGTGGGGAAAACTAGGCACAGCAATAATCTATTCTCGGAACTTAATACATAATATGATATTCAATACGTTTGGTCAAATGATAAACAAAAATACTTTACCCTCCGTCGTATTAATAGGGATGACCAAGTTGGGTAGTAGGTGGATTCTGGTGATAGTGGGTTGAGGTTAAAGTTCTTACGACGCCTTTGAACAAATCCGCCGGGGAGAAAGGCTGCCTGTGGAAGCTACTAGCTCACTCTTTCTCACTCACGTTAGGCTGTTACTCCCAGCCTTTTATATTCATAAGGGAGTGTATATCTCTTAGACCTCTTTTTCTTTCCTTTCTTTTCTTCTTCTTCCTAACCTTTCCTAATTCTATTTTTAGGGATGGGGACAACCTGAATGACCCTAGGTTCTGTACCCAGTCCATTCAAGGTCAAAATTAATACTACGTCTCTTGTTACAATATATATATATATATATATATATATATATATATATATATATATATATAAATATATATATATATATACATATATATATATATATATGTGTGTGTGTGTGTGTGTGTGTGTGTGTGTGAGTGCGCGCGCGCGTGTGTGTTAGTGTTGGAATGATTAAAATTGAACTTTTCTTAGTATCAAAATCGGTATCGGAATCGAATAACCAAGCATAATTTCCAACTCCAAAAGCGTTTATTTAAATTTTTTTCTTAGCAATAAAAAATGAAACAATCACTATCTTTTAGAAGAATGTATAATTACAACATAAAAATAACGGCCAAACGCGGCGTGTTATGAATCCCATTCCCAGAATTAACATTAACTCTTCAAGTTTAATTGATTTTTTTTATTTGTAAATTACGATAAAAAAGAAAATATTCTGGAGTTCACTTAACCTATTCCGTTATTTGAAATGCTCAAATTTCTTTGCGCACTTATTTGTAAACGTCTATATAGCGCCTCTCAAGGAGTTCACAATTGATTATTAAAAGATTTAAAATTCCTGGACATTTTTTGACCCTGTCGTTGGCAGATCATCCTCTTCTGCAATAATTGGTGTTATATTGTATTTTTTTTTTGCTTTAATCTCAAGTGAAAAATACAGATGAAAATCTCACAATGAGTTTATTGAAATTTTGAAAAGTAATACATAAACTGAAAACATTTAAATGTTTGTTGAATTAAAGAAAGAAATTATACCTACATTTTTAAAAGTATCCCCCTCATCTCAAAAAAAAAAAAAGAAAAAGAAGATTCGGATATTTGTTACTGACAAAACAAGAAAAAGGTTTAAAAAAACACAAATATGCAAGAAATAAATGTTATCAAATACAAAGTAAGTCTTCTACTTAGCTGGCTAAGTTTATTTCTGCTTTAACTTATTTTAAAGCGTTTTGTTGTTAAAAACAAACCTAGTGTTCTATTTGAAAAAAAAAAAAAAATGCTCGTCATAACCCTGAACAAAGACCCTTTATAACCACTCGAAATCGAAAATAAAACAAAATGCTGGCAGAAACACACTCAAACAACAATCGTGCAAAAATGTGATATTCTACTAGAATTTAATTTAATTTTCGATTTTAGGCGATTAGATTCGATAAGATTTGTGGTAAAATTTTACCAATTATCCGTAAAATGTTATAATAGGCCAGAAAACCTTTGTTTCTCTCAGTTCGATAACGTGACGTCATTTGTGATCATTCAGATCTTTTGTTTACCGTTTGACAAGTTGTCCTCTAACTCAACTTTATGCCAGCCATCTTTCATTCTATCCTAGGAATGATTATATTTTACAAATCTAAGTTACCATGCACTCAGTGTGATCCTTGTCAAAATTTACACTAGATAACTTAACTGTCACCGACATATGGAACCCAATATGTAATAATCAATTAAATGAAATTAAGTAAACAAGTTATTTTCGTTTGATTTATTTGATACTGTTCAAGATTTAACACAGTATACTCCTTTCCAGTGACCACTGAAGAGAACTTGAATGCCTACTTGAGACAACTTGAATGCCTACTAAAGAAAATTTCCATGCCTACGGGAGATAACTTGAATGCGTACTTGAGAAAATTTGAATGCCTACTGGAGAGAACTTGAATGCCAACGTGAGAAAATTTGAATGTCTACTAAAGAAAAATTGAATGACTACTCGAGAAAACTTTATTGCCTACTGGAGAAAACTTGAAAACCTATTGGAGAGAACTTAAATCTCTACTGGAGTGAACTTTAATGCTACAAGAGAGAATATGAATGTCTACTGAAAGTAACTTGGATATTGACTGCAGATAACTTGAATGCCTACTGGAGAGAACTTGAATGCTTATTAGACACTATCCTTGAGTGTCGAAGGTCTTTCTGAACATGGGATTTGTCAAGACAACCTTGCATGAGAACAATCCCTATACAAGTAAAACCTAAATATTCAAAATAACAAAGTATTTGAAACTCAAATAAAATCCTTCGGTATAGCTGCCCTACATTGGCTTGTACGAGAATTGGTTCATCTTTTCCAAGTAATGTTGCTATATAGTTGCGGAAAAGAAAAGAAATTAGCTCTTCGAGCTATCTATATTGTATGTGTTTGTCAATCAATCTATTTATCTATCGATCGATCGGTCGAAATCTCAATCTATCTAACTGACGAAGTAAACGAGGTGATGTAAATTATGTTTTGATAAAATTGTCAAGGCATATCAAAACTGTAAACTGGACAAATTGCAACGAAAGCGCTAAAAATAGCTGACCGGAAGGACGTGCCTGTCTGTCACGTGTTCTAGCTAGCTGGACATAGAGTTGGAGTGGAATTCGGACGCCAAGCAGAGCGGATGGATTAACGGTTGTCTCCCTTCCCTGGGTAGAGATCTGATGTGTCTTAAAATGGAGACTAAGAGAAACCCACAAGTAGAAATATTTATTTCTCATTTCTTCTACGATTGACACTTGGGAAGTAATAAAAAAAAAAAAAACTATATAAAATCAATTATCATCTTGGAGTTGAAATACCTTCGTTCATAGATTCCAGTTTCTATCCAAGAACAAACGAAATTCCCAGGCCGACCAAAAGATAAAGGACCAACGACGCAGAAGAAAGATATGTCGAAATACATGTATGTGTTTACGTAAATGTCTGACACACATCACATACACACACATCCACACTTAGGCAGACCACGGAACATAAATAGACTAAACAAGTATATACACACACCAAGAAATTAAATAGGTAACAAAGACAAAAAATGGTTCAGATCGTGAAAAAGCCCACTATATACATTAGTAACCCGTCACACATAATCACACGACATGTATACAAGGTGACCCCCCAAAACGAGCCCCAACTCTAATTAGGCCCCGTTTCTTAGTGTTTTGTCCGAATGAAATGAAACTAGTTTATTATATTCAAAACATCACATCAAAACATTAGGGCCTTTGGCCTTTTTTCTCCGTTCTACAGTATATGTTCTAGATGGCCTCCATTTAGCTTTTTTTTGGGGGGGGGGTCACCCTGTATATGACCCGCTCGATCATGTAATATAAGTCTGTTTAGTGACTATCTGACATATGTCATTTGTTACCCTATCACTATGCAACAATGTTGCCTATAGTAACAACATAAAGTGGGATACAATTCTTGTTCTGGAATCCAGTAAGAACAAGAGAGAAAATATTTAAAAAAAAAACAAAAAAAAAAACAACAACAAAAACAAAAACGATATACTTTAACATAGATAGCTAGTCATTAATTGTTGTGAAGGAACATAACTGGCTATACACCGGTTACAAACTGTATATATATATTGGACTGTTTGGCAGACAGTGGCAGACAGCGGCAGACAAGCAGTCGCAGTAAGACGGATAGTCTTACGTGTTGATTATCAGACTTTCTTCCCCATACTTGTTACTATGTACTTCTATTTACCTTAGGCGAGCAGCCTTACGTTTCTGTATTATAAATAAACCCCATTACACATACCACTCGGTGTAACTCACGTTTGTCTTTATTTCCTAAGTATTTAGGAATATAACATTAATTGAAAGGAATATTAATATTGTTAACCTCGTTACGAACTCAACGTTTGAAAGATAAAAGAGAATTGTAATGGAATATTCAAATATCTATGCATCTCATATAAAGATCAAGTGTTAGCCGCAAGAAGGGGTCCTTTGATTTTTTAGAACTTCATCTAGAACAAAACAATGTTTAAAGCAGACCCTTTCTAACACACACATATATCTAGTACATAAAATCAAGTAAGATATTAAAAGTTGGGCCTAAAAAGCATTTAAGCTGACAGATCAACTGGATTTTGACTAACTGATATCGTTTAATGGAAATCGCTGAAGACAAGGCATGATCCCACTTGATGTAAGGAGCTAATAAACACAAAATATGATTATTGACAAAGACGGGAAATGCCTATGAGCTTAGTGTTAAGAAATCCAGGGCTCTAGGTAGGAGGAAAACGGTGAGCAGGAAGAGAGTTCCACAACCTTGCAGTTCAAGGAAAGAAGCTACTGGAACAGGAAGTTGTATTACAATATTAAAAGACCGAATTGATGGAGACCACTAAAATAATGAGTTGAATGTTTACAAAACCAATACAGTTGATGTCAGCACAGTTAGGAGATGGGTTCGTCGATTTCAAAGTAACAACAGAGATTTGAGTGAGAAAGCATGCCCCGATCGCCCATGCACTGCCACAATCCTGTCGCTAGCAAAAGTGCATTGAGAATGATGGTGAATATGTGGTATAGATGAATCAATTCTAGAGTACAGAAGGTTGCTCGTTTTAATCTTACCACTCCCGTCTTCGCAGCTCTTCAACTTTTTTTTTTCGTAAGTAGTAAAGGCATCAGGTCAATTTCTCGGACTCAACCATGTGAGTTATATATACACATGTAACCTTATGTGATGTTATCAACATCCCTTCCTTCAAAATTTTAGTGAAAAAAAGAAAGGGGGGAAAAGACAACAACAAAAAGAGGAAATAAGTCGATAAGCAGAACCTATGTATAGGAAGCGAGGTTAGTAAAAAGTAGTTATGGGACGATTCCAATATTTTTCTGATTCCGATTCTTAATAAATCTGTAAATATTTAACTATAAAATTGCTATTTTCTCTGGATTACCGTCAAACACATGATTAATTGGCATATATTTTCTCGAACGTTAAAATACACTTGTGGGGGCGGGGGAGTGATCTATAGATTTTAGTTTTATTGATAGCTTAAAATCAATAAAACAATCATTATTTTATCATTACTACCAGCAAAAATTAAACGAAACAAAAATAAATAATAAAAACAAACAATTAAAGGAATCATTTAAGGCATTGGAAAATAAACAGAATTTTTTTCGATTCTAATACCGATTTCGATACCCTAAAATGTGCCTATTTTTACGATACCCAATTTCGATTAATCGTCCCAAAACTAGTAAAAAGACAACAGTAAGAAAGTTGTTCACGAAGACACGCAATAGAAATCTGAAATAAGATCGTTAATCAAGGTAAGACAGTCTGTGACAAAAGACTGGACGCAAACCTCAATATATCTAGATTTAGTTTTAAAACAGTGTACGACAGTTCGGGCCTCGTCAGACAATTTTAATGTTAACGTTTAGAATCAGAAAAGATTCAAATTCTCATCCTTGACCAATTGACCCTCAGAGAATGGATATTTTATTTTTTTAAAATTTATTCATCCAGGACAATGCTGATCAAGAATATACCAACTTTGTTGGCCTTTGTTTTATAGTGTTTTATTTTGGCAGAACATAAAAAAGGCTTCCTTCAGTCTTGGCAGACTATGGATACCTACTGTAAGGGTGCCTGCACATGAAATTTTTTTTGTGGCAAGTGTTGCGCAATATACAACCACACTTCTCCTGAGTCGACATTGTTGAATTCCAGTGGCAAGTGGAGGTTCAGGACGACTAGAAACAATGCCGAGATAAGCGGAAAGCACATACAGCGCCTAGAATCCCCAAATGATCACCTATCTGGTACTAACCAGGCTCAACGTTGCTTAACTTCGGTCATCTGACGAGAACCGGTGTGCCATTGTGAGTATGCCGTACATACATACACAAACACAACTGCCTTTGACATAATAGATGACACCAGATTTAAAACATATACAATAAGCGATCGTCCTAACGTATTTAAATTTTACCTTTCGTCCTGTTTGTAGTGCCTTTTTAGCAATTATGACATGGGATTAATATTATATGCATGTAACCTAATACTTTTTGTGTTGAGCCTCAATTACTACAATATATAATTGCTAATCAATATGTAACACTCGCGTCTATCTTTGGCGAATAAAAAAAGCATCACATGCGATTCAGATTTACGTGCTATTTTTGCCAAGAACCAAAATCCGCAGAAGATAATTATGGAATGGAGGCCAATGGGATATGATGCAAAGCAAAAATCGAAAATTGCATTTTTTTGATGTTGATCGTAAAGGCGAACATAATTACCTTGCATGACTCGCCAGAGGGAAAGGGTCTTAGAAGAGAGTCTCTGGGGGGTCGCTTTTGGTAGGATTATCTTTGTGATGTGTGGATCGGCGGAGAGGGGCGTAGAAAAAATAGTCTAGAGTGGATGCCATGTACGCAAGAAAACAATACGAAAATCTACATATAATGGTTGTGAGCTCACCGATATCTACATGGGTCATATAAACCTTTTCTCATATCTTTGAGTAAAACAGATTTTGTATTCCTCAAAACATAGGGGCTTCCTTGATTAGTCAAAATGATACAATCATTATGGATTTTTGTTTGTTTTGTTTTACGGCATATCAATCTTTTTCATGTTATACCGAATCTATTTATTTCGGTAAAAGTTTATATGCTTCAAGTTCTTTATTGAGTCAAATATTTATTCATGGTGTTTGGTTTGGTTGTTTTGTTTTACGACAAATCAACGTTCTTCAAGTTATTCAATGCAAAATCCTATCATCTTAGTAAAACATTTTATGCTTCAAGTTCTTTATATCTTCAAATATTTATTTGTGATGTTTGGTTTGGTTGTTTTGTTTTTGGGCATATCGATCCTCTTCGGGTTATTTAATATCGAATCTAGTTATTTTTAGTACGACATTTTTACGCTGAAGTTCTTTATCGCTTCAAATATTTATTTATTGTGTTCGGTGTAACTGTTTTATTTTACGACATATCAACCCCTTTAATAACATTTAAGGTCAAATCGGATAATTTTGAAAAAAAAGAAAAGAAAAGTTTTTGTGATCTAAGTTGTTTTCGGTTTGACTGTTTTATTTTACGATATAGATGTGACACTATTTATCAATGCCACTGTTTCGAACACACTCTACAGCATGGCCGAGTGGTGATTTGGCCATGGACGTAGAGATAGAAAGAAACGCATTCCCATAATTCCCTTTCTAGAGCTCTGTCTCTTTCTGCGCGGACCATCATGAGGTGAAGACGCATAATTCTGTCTCTCCGTAAACGAGGGGGGCACCCCTTCCCTCAATACTAGTTAGGCTAGTTAGTTCAGTTTTGTAAATTGTAAAAGTTTTTGTAATATATATCGTATCTATATTGTAAAATAAATAGTTAAGATTTCTCATATATATTACAATTGTGTCGCGTGCCGTTTTTATTGTGTTGCCATAAATGTCTACATAAATGTCTTAAGTCGAAAGGCGGCCCTGAGGACGACGAAACGAAGATTCCCACCAGAATGCCACCAGGGTGAAGAGGTCATCTTGAGAAAAGAAAGGAGCCACACCCAGATCCAACATTTCAGGTATGATTTTCTTCTTGCTACACAGACCCTAATGACTGGCCCATCTTCATATCTTCATGAGACCGCTTTAAGACATTTAGTATAACACGTCTGTCGGTCACACCTCAGTGACCGGCAGATAGTGGTATACTTCATATCTTCATGAGACTACTCTAAGACATTTAGTATAACAAGTGAAGCCAGTCACACACCAGTGACCGGCTGATTGTGTTATATATCAACCCCTTTCGGAACATTTAAGGTCAAATCCAGTAATTAAAAATAAATACATAAATAAATAAAAATTTGTGAATGAAGTCCTTTATATCTTCAAATATTTATTTTATTTTGTTTGATTATTTTGTTTTACAGCATATCAATCCTTGTCGCGTTGATGAAGGTTTTTATGTTTCAAGTATATATATATATATATATATATATATATATATATATATATATATATATATATATATATATATATATATATCTTTATGGTGTTTGCTTGTTTTGTAGAAAAAATTGTTCTGTGTTGTTTTGGGCTTTGGAGAACATGATTGTGTTTTGCAAAGGGTTGGTTGGTTGTTTTTGTTTTACGGCATATCAACTCTTTTCGGGTTATTTAATGCCGAATCCAAAGATTTTGAAGAAAATTTTTTTTTTAATAGAATATATTTGTTTTCACGTCGGTTTCTATTTAACCCATAGTTATGACCCTAACAGGTACTACCACTCCGGGTCAGAGTGGACCTGGAAGCAATGGTAATTAAAGGGTGGCTCCACACTCCCCAAAGCTCGCAAGCTGGGGCCTTCACTACTGGATATAGTTTAAGGTCATATCCAGGACCCCCATTGAGGGACTTTTACCCTCTGCAGGGAGGCAGTCGACGTATTCTAATGCCCCACCGACAGGGCCTGTTTTGCAAAGGGAGATAAACAATAACATCAAATTGTGTTGCATTTGAAGTCAGTAAGCTGGAACCTTCAGACAACCTGATTTGGTTATTAACTACGGTTTACAATTATAAGGTATTGAATTAACTATGATGAGTTCCACTCGATCACGGTTTATCGTGATATTGACTTCATAATTCCACCTTGAAACGTATATAATTTATCGCTTACAATGAGCACTGTATTTCGGCATTAAATAATCTGGAGAGAGTTGATATGCTAAAACGGACAAATAAAACCAAATCTAATAAACTGGATAACTATTTTGGGAACAGAAAAATCGCAGCAAATATGAAAATATAATCCATTGTTTTTTTAAATATAGAAATGATCCAAATGCAATATAAGTACTAATAAATGCTCAGAAAGTAATATTGTGCTACATAGTTCAATACAAATATTAAAATCATATTGTAAGAGAAAATATTTAATTGGCTCCTTCAGTCCAACACCTTTTGACAGACAATGTTCTTTTCTTTGTCCTGTTTCATTCAAATGTTCCTCTTTTTACATAGCGTTTTGCTGATTTCTTTCTTTGATAAAAAAAAACTGCTGCACGTCGAAATTACTAAGAGTTCCTTTCTCACACCACTACAAAAATGATCTATATAAATATATATGTACGCATGTAGTAAACCTTTTAGTTAAGATCAAAGTGTAGTATCTGTTTATATACTACCCTTCATCTATTCTGTCCTCGGGTAGTGAAAGAGAAATCTTTCTAGATTGAGGCAATTTTTATTTTTGTCCCAATCCAGAGTTCCCATTTTTTAAAAAACCTACCTTGTTTAATAACCGACGTCGTTTCACACTCTGTCCTCGTGGAGAAACGAGTAAGTAAATAATTCCAACGCCCCTATCACTGAGTTCATTCGATCTGCACATGTACCGATGAAAATCATATTCTAGACGTGAGTACGATATACCGACCTAGATTAAAATAGACGCATCTCAAAACTATTGACCCGCAAAATGGCCGGTGAATAAACCAACATTTACATCCGGTAACGGAAGTGACTTCCGGTTTCTTTGAAACGATCCGTTGAGCATTTCAACGAATTCAATAAACTGTCTGATCGTTAGCCATGAAAAATCATTTTATTAAAATGCAATCGTATGAAAATATTTGATTCCAGTTCGGAAAGCTTATTAATAAATATAATTATGGACACATTGAATGTAAACACGTAAACACACACACACACACACACTCACACACACACACATACATACACACACACACACGTACATATATATATATATATATATATATATATATATATATATATATATATATATATATATATATAGTAGAAGCCCGTGATACAGTGGTCCCAGGATACGGGTTTTCAGGTACGATGTTAAATACGATGTTTTTCCAGCCCCTAATTACGGTATTTGCTCCGCCTTACGGTGTTATTTATAATGCTATTTGATTATATACATGTGTATTATATAATGTACTGTATTTGTTACTAATTTTTAATGCCGTATCTCGGGGTTCTACTTTATATAGTAAATCATAAAAATATTTTCAGCAATTTCCAGTATTTGTTTGAACAGTGTTCAATACGGGAGTAGAGTTAGGTAGTAAGTTATGAAAGCATATTTATGGCAGTTAAGCTGCACGGAGGCTTCCGATGCATTTTAACATGACCGTACGTTGACTGTTTTTTTTTTTTGGTAATGAATGTATGCAAGCAAGATCCACAAAGTGTTAGTATATAGATATATATAAACACACTGGAGCACACACACACACACACACACACACACACACACACACACACACACACACATACATACATATATATATATATATATATATATATATATATATATATACACTTGTGCCCGATATTATTCATACCCCTCGGATCTTTGAGATTTCTATAAGAATATTGCTCAAACCAGAAGGTAGACAATATTAAATGGATTTCAAACAATAAATCAAGCATAAGCATTTAATTTAAACTCAACAAATAAATAAATTATGCAAGTTTGAAACATTATACAAAGAAAAACAATAATGGCACTAGTTCAAAATTATTCATACCTCTCTTACTAATAGTCAATGGCATGCCCTTTATTCTTAATAACTGCCTGTAACCGTTTTGGATATTTATCAACAAGGTTTTTACAAGCATCAACACTGATTTTTGACCATTCTTCAATGCAGTAGTTCTCCAAATCCCTCAAATTTCTAGGTTTCCGCTTTTTAACCTCAGTTTTCAATATGTGCCAGAGGTTTTCGATAGGGCTCAGGTCGGGACTCTGGCTAGGCCATTCCAAAACATTAATTTGATTATCCTCAAACCATTTCTTTACTATTTTGGCAGTATGTTTTGGATCATTATCCTGTTGAAGGACCCAGTTTGGTCCTAAATGGAGCTTCTCCGCATCCTGTCTAATGTTTTTTTGGAGTATCTCCAAATATTGCTCCTTCTTCATAGTTCCATCTATCTTGACCAAACTACCTGGACCACTAGCCGAAAAGGAGCCCCAAAACATTAGGCTTCCACCACCATGTTTCACCGTGGGTATGGTGTTCTTTGGGTTGTAAGCTCCTCCTTTCTTCCTCCAAACGTAAGAAGCATCCATATGGCCAAACAATTCAATTTTTGTTTCGTCAGTCCACAAAATAGTTGAGAAAACGGACATTGGAGAATTCACATGGGTCCTAGCAAACTTTATACGTGCTGCAAGGTGTTTTCCGGTGTGCAATGGAGTCCTTCTTGGTCTTCTTCCTTTCAGACCATTTTCATGCAGAGTTCTTTGCAATGTTTGCCTTGATATTTTTATGCCAGAAGACTCCAGATTTTCTAAAATGTCCTTAGTAGTGGTGGTTGGATTTGCATTAACACTTCTTACAATATTCCTGGTGGCTCTAGCAGACAGTTTCCTTTTCCTTCCTCTACCAATCAAGTTGTTTGTTGTGTGGTGGCTCTGGAATGTTTTGATGAGGCTCTGTACTGTTGCTGTAGGGACCTCAAATTTCTTGGAAATTGACTTGTAACCTAAACCATCCTTATGTGAATTCACAATTTTAGTCCTAAGATCATTACTAAGCTCTTTTTTCTTCCCCATTCTAATAATTGTTATTCTTTTATTGGTTTTCAGTTGATATCATTTTAATTTCTGAAAAATGCAAAAAACGAAATGAAACTAATCAAAGGTTGTATAAAAGCATTCAAAATAGGAATCAAACAGGAAACAAACAGTTAGAAACTCAATTAATACTGAAAAAATAAGGGGGTATGATTATTTTTGAACATTGCAGATTTTATAAATAGCTGTATATTTCTTTTATTACAAGTATCCCGAGATTTTAAAATGACGAAAATGATCAGAAGAGGTTTATTAAAAATATGTATCAATATGGACGTAAACAATAAATTCTTACAAAGTTACACCTAATAAACTCAATTTTCAAGGGGGGGTATGAATAATATCGGGCACAAGTGTATACATATATATATATATATATATATATATATATATATATATATATATATATATATATATATATATATATATATATATATATCCGGGACGAAACTACACGTTCCACCTCAAAATAACTTCGACCACAATACATTGTAGTCTACATTGCACTGTAGAGAACTTACTGCTGATTGCATAAAATTACTTTATATAATAGATTCAATTAAGGGTTTAAAATGCAAAAGTCAAGTATCATGGTTTAATTGTGCACCCTTGGTGTATAAAATAATTTATTGTTGATTTTATACGCCGGACCCTTCTGCTCGTGCTGTGATAAAACTTCTCAAATGCACTTGTGATGTTAGGCTGTATAAGGATGTTAACTTTGGTCTAAATCGGACTGTTCATTCTTTAATCGGACTTTTTCGATTATTGAAAATCGATCCTTATCGGAGGCACCCCGATACAAATCCTATATAAGAAAACTCACAGACACGTATAGTACATTTGTGTGAAATTTGAAAAAAAAAAAAAATCGATTCAACCGTTTCGGAGTCTCTCTCTCTCTCACACACACACACACACACACACACACACACACACACACACGCACGCACGCACGCACGCACGCACGCGCGAGCGAGCGCGCATATACAGACAACTTTAATTAACTTGAAATACAAAGTACGTTTTTTTTACCTGACCTTTAATGCGAGACATGAGCCGAGTTTATTCACTCAGATTAAGAAACGAATAAAGCGATACAGTCCGACAGACCAAACGTCCAATAGAAATGCGTGGGTGTACACAAAGAGTGAAAAAAAAAAAAAAAAAAAAAAGGAATGGCGGTGGGGAATGGGGTAGTAGAATGTTATTTAGAAAAGAGCACGGCTGCTCCCATTGGTCTTCTTTCAGTTAAACGTTATTGGACAATGATAGGGCGTTGTCGGACAGTATTTTCAGACAGAAAAATAATGCAAATAAAAATGTCCTCTCGACAAACTTACGTAGGTGGAAACAGTGACGAGAACTAAACGCCTGGGAAACAGAAGACAAAAGAAGACGACTGAACGACGGGCGAGTGGAGGGGCAATCTGAAAAAGAAAGAGAAGATAAAAAAAACTTTTAAAATTGGGGTAAAATAAAGCTAAAAACTGAGAAATTGAGTTTGCATTTCTGGTACAAAACCTTGGGAAAATATAGAAATTGTGGCATTATTTTACAATCGTTTGCTGTGACGAGGGAGACAACTCTCTTTTACTAAGAGATTCGTTCATTTTTTCATCTCATAATTTAGGACGCTTGATGAACAATAATATCGATGTATCGAGCATCCTAAATTATGAAATGAAAAAAAAAAAAAAAAAAAATGAACGAATCTCTTAGTAAAAGAGAGTTGTCTCCCTCGTCACAGCAAACGATTGTAAAATTAAATCAGCATCGGAAATAGTAAAAAAGCGGAATTTTTTTAGGGTGTCAGAATCGGAAAAATGCGTACTGATTTTTCGATGCCAAAAAAACGATTCCTTTAATTGTTTATTTTTTGTTTTATTTCGCTAAAAATACTTTTTCATTGCTGGGAATAAAGAAAAAAAAATGATAAATATTTATTGATTTTAAACTTAATTAAATAATTGAAATGAATGGCTCTTATCTTGGGGAGGTTTCATGTTTTGACAAGCTTCTGGGCTTGACCCTTACTGCTGATCTGAAATTAAACACGTATATCAAATCCATTGCCAAAGTCGCTAGAAAAATGGTGGGAATCTTTCTATAGCTTCAGTAGATATGTCTCTCCTGATGCAATTCTCTACCTATATAAAAGCCAGGTACGGTCAACGATCGATGGAGTACTGTTGCCACATCTGGGCAGGAGCTGCTAGATGCAGCTTATCCTGCCTTGACAGAGTTCAAAATAGACTTCGTAGCTTAGTCGGAGTGCCTTTTTCTCTTTTCTGCAACCTCTTTCCCACAGAAGAGACGTTGTGAGCCTGTCTCTGCTTTATCGTTATTTCCATTGCAAGTGCTCGTCTGAGCTTCAATCTATGGTTCCCCCTTGCCAAACTTTCACGAAAAGCAATCGGCTAGCCGAAACCACTATCAATAATTTCCCACACTCCTTGTCTGTGCCTAGACCTAAATGTAGATTCCATAAACAAAGCTTCTTTCTTAGGACTGCACGTCTGTGGAACTCTCTTCCGATTACCTGCTTTCCAGCTGACTACAATTTGATTGTCTTAAAGTCCAGCGTAAACAAGTTCTTGATGACCCCCCCCAAGTAATCCAAATTACAAAATTCCCCCTATTTATGTTAACTAACGTGGTAAGACGACAACAACTACAGATGGCAGTGATTGCTGAGAATGCAGTTAGGAGATTCGAGGTTCCTATCCGTCGCGGTTACCACCTGACGAAGGCCAGAAACGTCGTGAAAAAAACAACAGGCCGAAAACGTCGTGAAAAAAAACAACAACCAATAAAAGACGAAAAACAACAACTAATAAAGATGAGAATAAGAGTCCGAAATAAAAATAAATTAATATATATAATGCTCATCTCAAAAATGAATTCCAATTAAGGAATAATATATATAGAGAAAGAGATATTTAGAGATTTTAAAAGAATCAGAATTGGTAATAGTATCAGACTTGTGAATTCAGAACAGAATCGGTAAGTGTATCGGAATCGGAAAAATATTTGAATCGTCCTATCACTATAAAGAAATAAATTTTTTTAAAAATCTAAAGTGGCATAGAACAGAGTGTATACCTCCGCCATGGCTCAATAATGAAATATTACAAAATAAAATACGGATTTTGTAGGAGAGAACTTATTGAAAATGAAAGTCGAGAATCTGACGGACTTAATACATAATTAAAAATATCAAACTAATTTTCGTTTTGAATGCATTTTTTCTTATCTTTTTTTACAGAAAAAATAGGGTTATTGGTCAAAGTTCAAGCCACTAAAAATACAGAAAAATTTTTATGGTGTACGTACTCGTTACGAAACAAAAATACCATATTCCAAAAAAAAATCACGTAAATTGATCAAGTAGTTTTGTTTATGTATAGAAAATCAGTTTTTTTTATGTCTTTAAGCGATCAATAGTAAATCGTAGCCATTATAAAGATGAATTGATCTCTATTTTTAGAGAGGTTCTAAGGGGAGGTAATCGGTGATTAATATTTTAAGATGGCGGAGCGAAACACGCAATCCTCACTTCCTCATAAAATTTGATATTCTTAGTAAAAAAAAAAAATACTTGGTCAATTTATGGGATTTTTAGAAATATGATATTTTTGCTCCGTTTATTTTTTTTTTATTTCCATGGCAGGTGCTCGTCTGAACTCCAATCTCTGGTCCCCCCTCGCCAATCTTTCACGAGAAACACCCGTCTAGCTGAATCCACTGTGAAAAATTTCCCCCACTCTATATCTGTGCCTAAATCAAAACGCGGATTCCATGCACAAAGCTTCTTTCTTAGAACTGCACGCCTGTGGAACTCTGTTCCGTCTGCCTGCTTCCCACCGGACTACAACTTGGATGTCTTCAAGTCCAATGTTAACAAATTCCTAATGAACCGCCCCTTAATTAAACACTTCATCAAATCTCCACACTAACGTAATGTACATGCAATAACCCTTATCCCTGAGTGGCTTCCGGGCCTTGATAAGTGGTGATCACTGTGTAAAAAAAAAAAAAAAAAATTTCTGTATTAAATTTTTTTTTTTATTGGGTTGAATTCTCGACAATCAGTTGTAAGGGAGACAACTCTTCACTTTAAAATATTAATTATAGCCCCTACTCGTTTTGAATGTGTAAGTTTCGTAATATAGATTATTTGGTCCACATTGAGTAATAAAAAAAACTATATTAACGTACACTATTATATTGTCAATAACATAGTACAACAATAACAAGTGAAAACTTGTTAGTCAGAAACAAAGTTTGATCTTTCAGTTCAAATGTTATTTAAGTCTAAAATTGAAAATCCGATTGCCATATTAGAAATATTGAACTGGAAACTGTTTCAGAGATATTTTACATTTAAATTTATAAGCTATTAAGAATTTATAAATATTAAGAACATATCTATATAATATTCCACTTTTATATATTTAGTACGTATGTTACTCTTTGGAAAAGACAAAATACAAATTTTGAAGGCGCAGCTGCATTTTGCACGAAATTTGACTTTACAAGTAAAAAAGTGTTCAATCTGGCAACCCCGGACAAGAATATCAGATTAACCACTCTTTGATGTCGCTTCATTTTCGAATATAATTAAAATAATATATGATCATTGTTAGAATGGACTGAGAAAGGAAATTGTAGTAGTTTCGATGCGCAGCAGTTCTTCATTAAAGAAAGAAGTCAGTGAATATTACGTACAAAAAAGAACATTCGAAAGAAAGAGGGCAAAAAAAGAACATTGTCCGCCAAAAGGTGCTGGACTGAAGGAGCAAATTAAATGTTGTCCGTTACAATGTGATCTTTATTATTTGTATTGAACTATGTAGCACAACATTATTTTCTAAGTATTTATTTGTATTGACCAATGTACCTTATTTGGATTATTTCTATACATAAAATCCAAGTGGCACTATTTTCGTAAAAATGTTAATACACGCATATTTGCTGCCTGTAATTGTTTCTTGCGTCCTCGCAAAATATTTTCTTTGTGTTATCCAGAAAAACATCAGCTTTATAAAAACAGTTTTTCATTTAATATATTTCTCATTCCGCTAGTTATTCATTTCCCTCTTCTCAAAGTTCAATAAGATTTTCAATCCAATCTAAAAAAAAAAAAAATGCATAAACATAAAAAATAAATGTTGAAAATGTTAATTTTTCCTAATTTAACATTCCAGTTTAATAAGTTAGACAAAAACAGGACATCAACTTCAGTTAACTCGAAAGAAATATATCTTTTATAAAAATGGCATTTGTCCGTGTGTTTACGTGTGCGTTTACCTGTGTGTTTACGTGTGTGCATCCAGCAGTCTAAGACTACAAAAATAAAATCCACAAAGTTGGTATATTCTTGATCAGCTTTGCCCAGGATGTGTAATTGCAGGTTCATCAATTTGTAAATTAATAAATCTTGATAGTTTATTAAGAATTAAATTAAAAAAAAAAAACTTACCTTTCTTGTTTCAAATAAAATTCATATTGGAAGTGATATCAACGATTGACAAAAAGATAAATCAATTAACACGTAACATGTTTTAGTTTACACATGGCCATAGAAGAGAGACACGTTTGGTTTATTTATATGCTCAGACAAAGAGACACGAGTACACGTAAGCAGTCGTTTTTATAAATAAACAAAGGGGAGATACTCAACAGCTTCAATTACATGTTAGCCAAACCCAGACAAGGGAGGCAACTCTTCACATATGGTTCAAAGGACAAAACTGTTATAGTCTCCACAGTAATCAAACCCCGACTAACATGGACAATTTTTTAATAATACTATATAAAATTAAAAATATATGTTGCATTATTTGAAAATCATCTGATTAGAGGGAATCGATTATTTCTTTAGCCATTGTCATTATATTTCTATTATATTAAGGATAGGTGAATGACTAACATTAACGTTATTTTCAATAACAATGCATGGCCTGGACGAAGGTGAAAGGGAATTGGAAGGGAAGCATGTGGAAAGTGAGAAAGCTAGAGGGAAGTTTTAATTTAAAGATGTTATACACACTTGGTAACAGTTTCTATTTTGATTCTTATGCTCCCGGGCAACGCGGAGTTGATGATATCATTAAATAGTTCCGAAATTAAATTCTTTAAAACTTAATCTACAAATATACTAGAATCAAATCATGTAATCCTATTAAAATAAAAGAAGCAACACGTTCCCTACTAAACGTGTACATTCAGCACTGAACGTACTCGGTGTGTCTGTGTTTAGAAGAATCTTCGTGTATACGTATTGTCGGACCATAGCAAAAGAATATTTTTTAAGCTTATGTGAAAATATAGTGAAATCGATTTTAAAAGAAAGTCAATCTAGTATAATG
>NC_136515.1:50889559-50924559 GCF_053919585.1 Euprymna scolopes | reverse complement strand
CTCATGTTCACCATATCATAAAAAACTTAGACACCTCCTAGGCATGTGAGTCTTATCTTATCCCCGCTATACTAATTAAGAAATGCTCAGCTGAGCTAGCCCTCAGAATTTCCAATCTCCTGCTCTAATAACTGGATAATGGCCTCTGTGGTACTAGTATAAAAGAAGTCTGGTGAAAAGACGAATTAATCTCAATTATCGCCCTATCAGTCTCCTCCCCCTCTTCATTAAAATCTTTGAGACCTTAATCAATCATGCACTAGTCCAGAACTTCGCAAAAGCTAATCTTTTCTCTGATAAACAGTGTGGATTTAGGCTACTGCAGATATTTTAACAGTCATCTCCAAAAGCATATACCATGTACTGGATAAGGCAGGCGGAGCCAGGGTTATAGCCCTTGATATATCCAAGGCTTTTGACAAAGTCTGGCATGAAGGACTACTAATGAAAATTAAATCGTATGGTGTAACTGGACGAATACTAAATATTACTATATCTTTTTAAGACAATAGGATCATCCAGACAGTATAACATTAATAAGGGTGTGCCTCAAGGGTCGATCCTTGGACCACTATTATTCCTGATATTCATTAACGCTCTCTCTGATAATATTGTGTCTGAGATGGGTATATTTACCAATGATGCAATGCTCTCTAACATGCATGAGGGGAGAACGAATGTACACAAATCTAAGACAGTGGCAGAATCGTTAGAAAATGACCTCCAGACAGTAGTGGAATGAGGCCGTAAATGGATGGTAACATTTAATCCTAGTAAGACTAAGCTGCTCTCCTTTAACAATTACAAAAAGCCTCTCCAACCACTGATATCGATGACAAATAACATCCTACTTGAGAATTCTTCCTTCAAACTCCTCGGCTTAACATTCACAGGAAATATGAATTGAGGACATTGCGAAGGCTGCTGCAAAGAAGGTGGGTTCCCTCTATCGTGCTAAGAGACTACTCGCACCTGAGAGTATTCTTCACCTCTAAAAAGCCACCATTAGCTCATGTTTGGAGTATTGCTGCCATATCTAGGCTGGTGTATCTACCAAAATTTCTCCGTCTTGGTTATGGTCCAAAAAATAGTCTTCAATCTAATAGACCCCACTTTATCAACTAAGCTCCATCCCCTGTCCCATCGCCGCAATATTGACATCCCTGTGCCTGTTTTACAAGTATTTTAATGGAATGTGTTGTGATGAACTCGTTGCACTTTTTTCTCTTGACATACATATCCCCGACAAACCTGCTTAGCAACAAAATCACACCCCTTCACTGTTAAGGTTCCTAACTGCCAGAAAGCTTTCTACTCTAGTAATTTGTTCCCTCGAGCAGCTAGACTTTGGAATTCCCTTCCTGTTGCTAGCTTTACCTGATTGGACGGCTATGCAGAAATTTTAATGTAATTTCCAAGGCATGATCCCAAATAGTAGCCCCTTACGTACAAATAGCGATATGCTTTGTGAAGGGTGAACATGAGTAAAAGAAATTATTAGTTAATCCTGTTATTTAAGACAATTTAGCCGATATTATGAAGCATATCTATAATAAATTTTTTCTAATTTATATATATATATATATATATATATATATATATATAATCGTCTCAAAATTAATATATATATATATATATATATATATATATATATATATATATATATATATATATATATATAAATAATAACAAGAAGAAGCAGAACAGAGATGTAACGTAGAAATTTACAAAAAGATTTTATTATTCGGCAGAATATTCCAAAGTTAGATGCTCCTTAATCCGCGGAGTTTCAAAGAATGCAAATTTTTCTCATCAGAGAAAAAACAGTTAGCAAAATAATCTAATAGTCACGTTAAATTTTTTTTAACATTTCTATGTATTTGCTGGTTGCTGAATAAGATAAAACTTAAAGTTTTATGATTTGTCGTCACAAAATTAAAAAAAAAAAAAAACGTAAGAATATGAATATGGAAAACAGTTCATGCGGACGGTTCATCCAGAGTTCAACATTAAAATAAAAATAACCAAACGTAGTTAAAGAAGAGAGCACATACAACGCCTAGAATTCCCAAATGGTCACCACTCTGATACTAACCAGGCTCAACGTTTCTTAGGTTCGGTGATCTGACGAGAACCGGTGCGTCAACCCGATTATGCCGTATATATATATATATATATATATATATATATATATATATATATATATATATATATATATATATATATATATATATATTGTAAGTTATGAAAATATATATGTCAATTAAGCTTACTACCTAGCTCTACGTATGTATTGAGCACTGTTGAAGTAAACACTGAAAATTTACGGATAAAATTATATTTTTGTATATTAATTTATGTGATTAAATGATATATATATATATATATATATATATATATATATATATATATATATAAGAGCAAATAGTTAATAAAACATGTTAAAAAAACACTTTGAAAAATAGTTAAAAACATATTTAATCTGAAAAGGAAACACTTAATAAGTGGATAGTCCTTAATCCGCGGAGTTTTGAGAAATACTTTCCTTCTCATCAGAGTGTAGGAATTAGCAAAATGCGGGATCGGATTTTGCATTCAAAAGTATTTGATGTAAGTTAAAGATCTTACTTGATAACAAAAAGTAAAGCAGAGGGAATATGGTGAAGAAAAAGGCGATTTCACGTGAATGGACAGCCAGGTGAAGTAGCCAATGACGGTAAAATCCAAAAATATAAGACCAAGAAAGTTAATTTTATTTTCCATTCGCACAAGTAAAATCCAAGGAAATCGCGTAATTGGAAGATGGTCCAAAATAATCAAAGGGGCCGAAATCCGTGGAATAATTCACACATATGTACAAGGAAAATGGGAAAAAAGTCCAATAATGTTAATAAAAGAAAAATAAGATATGCTTTCTACACGGCTGCCGAGAACAAAGTGTAATTAAAGAAAATCAGTAAAGAAGAAAAAGAAGAAGAAGAGAGAGAAGATTAAATGCTAATAGAATTAAATATGAAATAGAAAAGCAAATGTGAAAATGATACAGACAAAAAGATGTTAAAGGCGCGAAAAATATAGGGCAAAAATATTGGTCAACTGAAATGTACAGGTTATTACTTAAGAAAATATCAGCAAGAGTTGTTAAAAGATACTAAATGGAATAAATTAATAAATTAAAAATAAAAATGAATAAATAATAAATAAAAAAATAAAAAATTAAAAAATATAAAAAATAACAAATAAAATAAATAAATAAATACATTTTTAAGGGGAGAGGCTGACCGGTATCTGCAAATTCCGGATAAAGCAAGTAAGTATATAAGTAAATGCATATAGTAAAATGTGAGTAAATATACATACAGGATATATATATATATATATATATATATATATATATATATGTATGTATATATATATATATATATATATATATATATATATATATATATAGTTTGTTTATTATCCAATTATTATTGGTCACGTGGAATCCCAATTCAAGGATAACACTTCATCAATCCAAAAAAGAATCAATATTTTGGTTTGATGAAGTATTATCCTTGAATTGGGATTCCACTGAAACATGTATGCACATGTGTAACCAATAATGTTTGTATTATAAACAAACTATATACGAGCTCTGTCCTGCATTGCGCACTATTTAATAATCACGTGTGTTTCATTGGATTTACATATAGGAAACCAATCGATATAACCATTATACGCGCTCGCACACACACACACATGTGTGTGTATATATATATATATATATATATATATATATATATATATATATATATATGGGGTGAAGAAGAATAAGAAAGGAAGGTAGACAACGGCTAAGGTGTTATGAAAGATACGCAAGAGGATGAAAGAGAAGTTTTTTCAAAGGATAAAAATCAAGCAACTGCAGAAATCATTATAATAAATATTTATGTACACTGAAGGGAAGCAGCTGCTCCTGGTCGACTGGAGACCGGGCTAAACAGAAAAGCCACACCTTAAAAAACAGCCTCACCTTTCTTCTCCATTTCACGTGTACACTTTTATATTTGCTTTTTAAAAAATCTATTTTTGTATTATTTAGTTGCAACTGTTCTTTTTATATCTGCTTTCCATTTCTCTCTCTTTATCTCGCTTTCTCTTACACTCTCATATATATATATATATATATATATATATATATATATATATATATATATATATATATATATATATATAACTACTTCATTTATTCACATAAACTTAATATACGAAAGTATAGATTTATGCGTAAACTTTAAGCATTTACTTCAAAAGTGCTTAATACGTAGGTAGAGCTAGTTAGTAATTTATAAAATATATATGGCGATTAAGCTACACTGAATATTCTGCGTTTCATCCACTATAGGATTCGTCAGGCTTATGCGCGAATTATATGGTTACTTCTTGTTTTTATATATGTTGAGGATTTCTAGTTAGCCAATCAGCTTTCTAGTATCCACCGCGCCCCTTCCTATCAGCCAATGGGCATGCATTTTATCGAACAAAGGATCTGTTTTAGAACTAGGTTAGTGGTTTAAGGTAGACGTTTTCCTTCCTTATATATATATATATATATATATATATATATATATATATATATATATATATATATATATAAAATACAAAATATAAATACGCTCTGATTTTTCGGGTTTTCCTTTTAATTGAGCACTCTGCTGGAATACCTTTTTCCAAAAAACTAATCTTCTTTACTTCAACAGTGCTCAATATATAAGACAAACTTTATAGTTTGGATATTTGAATTTTATATATTAATATTTCATAATTATTTCTTTTTTATTTAACTTTTATTTGTCGAAATCATTCCGTAGTCAAAATTTTCATGGGTATTATTGCTACCGGGTACATGTGAAAGAAGTTCATTTGAGCACATTCCGTGAAAGTACTTTAAGATCAGCACAAGGAGTAAACATTGCAGCGATGCGGCAGTGTTTGGCACTCGGTAGACACTGCGAGGCCGATTTTATGTGTATTTTGTACTTTCGTACTTGTCATAAGTACAAACATTTGGTTCTTAACCGTTTGTCATTGAGAGTTAAAAACAGAACAATTACGCCACGCAAGTCAAGTTTGTGTATCGAGTGTCTTCAGATTGATTCCATTTCTTCCAATTCTCAAGGTCACGTGGCACGGATCTTGTACAAATAGTACAGCGACGCAATCGACATTTTCACGATTTTTTTTTCTACGATGTATCTCATTGTTACCTCTCTTGAGGATATTGCAAATTAAGAATTAAGATACGCAAGTATAATCACATTTGCCCTTTTTTCCGAGTTTCCTCGAACTCTCTTGTATTCGGTATTTTACGTGTTTACTCCCCTTCTATTTTATCCCTCTCTCTTATAATCACCTCTTTCTTCATCTTCTTCGTTACCTTCTTTTTCTTCTTTGTCTTCCATTTTCTACTTTTACTTCTTTTTTTTCACTTTCCATTTGCCTCCATTTTCTTTTGCTTCTACTCTATCGTCCCCCGTCTTCCTTTTAATCATCCCCCTTCTTTGATAATTTTCCCGCATCTTCTTCTTCTTCTCGTTTTTTTTTCATCTTTACCCCTCTTCCTTTACTCGTTTATTTTTCATTCTCCTCTTTCGCCTCATCCTCATCTTCTTCACCATCTCTCTTCGCCTCTTTCCATACCCTCTCCTTCTTTTTCATGCTCCCTTTGCTAACTTCTTCTTCTTCTTTTTCTTCTTCTTCGTCGTCGTCGTCTTCTTCTTCTTCTTCTTCTTCTTCTTCATCATTATTCTCTTTCGTTTTCTTCTTTTACCTTCTTTTTCATTCTTCTCTTCCCTGCCCCACTTTTTCTTCATCATCCGACTTCTCTCTTTCTTAATTACCCTCACACCCTTCTTCTTCTTCTTCTTCTTCTTCTTCTTCTTCTTCTTCTTCTTCTTCTTCTTCTTCTTCTTCTTCTTCTTCTTCTTCACATTCATAAATACCGATTCACTCACATAACAATGGAATTTTGCCGATTCCTTCAACGTTCAAAAGAAATATTATAAAACCGACCCGGCGTTTAGCATCCACACTCACCCCTAGGCATCCACTCCGAAAGGTATGCGAACGGCACCTGCCTTGGGGGTGAGGTGAGATGGGGTACCGCGTAAGAAGTAATGGCACCTTCATTAGACGAATCTCACATGAACATTTTTAAGATAACCACGGATACCCTATTTCCGTTTTTAACACGCACCAGCGGCCGTTAAACGCATTGTTTGAAGAGATAACAGTAACCAAGGTTACCGCAAATGACAGTAACGACAAGACGATATGAAAAGAGAGAAGAGGAAAGAAAGGGATATAGATAATGAAAGCAAGAAAAACAAGGTTCAAATAAAAAAAGAAGGAAAGAGTGGAAGAGAAAAGAAAGGAGAAAATACATAGAAAATCAGAACGAGAAAGACTAAAAGAAAAAGGGGGGAAATATGCAAGGAAAGAAGTAATAATAAAAAAGAAAGCGTGACAATTTTTTCACATTTTCTATTGACTTTATTTTGTATACAAAAATCGAAAGTTAAGATTTTGTCGATTCTGACCTGTGCTGACGAGGGCTAAAAGCCAGAAATACGCGTGTCTATAGGTATACTTTTATGCATAGAAAATTACATATATATATATATATATATATATATATATATATATATATATATATATATATATATATAAAATAAAAATTACAATTAAATTTACCAAAATGATCCAAGATGGTAAAGCTAAAGTATATTATAAATATTATAGAATTATATATATATATATATATATATGAAATGATCTGTGTGTGTGTGTGTGTGTGTGTGTGTGTGTGTGTGTGTGTGTGTGTACATTTCCTTACCAAACTACTCTGTCAGTTTTCAGTCTACAGACTCGAGATTTGAGAGAAGGGGTATCGAGATTTGGGAAAATCTTTTTAATCAGTTTTCGGCCAAAGATTTGGCTGCCAAGGGGCCAAAGTTCAACGATTTGACCTTTAAAAGAATCTAGAAAACTTCTTCGCCAATTTTGGGTTTAATCACTTTAAATTTTATATGTAAGTAACTTGGACATGACTCAAACTTTTTGATTCGATTTGATTTGAGCCTAAAACAATGAATATGAAGGAGTCAGAAATGGGCTCGATTTTTTTTTTAAATTTTGGCCTCTGTGGTCTCTACAAAATTACACAGCCAATTTTTGGCCAAAAATTTGGGGGCTAAGCGGACAAAGTTCAAAAGTTTTGCCCTTTGCGGTGTCTAGCAAACTATTCAGCAAATTTTGAGTTCAAACATTTGAAAATTTACATAAAGGGTATTCAGACATGCAGCAAGCAGTATTTAGGCGAAAATTTCGCTGCCAAGAGGTCAAAGTTGAAAGTTACCTGGACATGAGTCAAACTTTTTAATATATATACACTTATGACATAAATTTATGAACAGTACATAGGGCTCGAGAAAAGCCGGGCCGAACTGCCAGTATATATATATATATATATATATATATATATATATATATATATATATAGTTTTTATTTAGTAGAAATAAGTCTGAGGAAGCTACAGATGGCCAAAAAAACGGGCGGGTAACTGAAAAAATAATGTAACTTAACAGAAAGATACGGTAATAAAAAATAAAACGTATATATATATATATATATATATATATATATATATATATATATATATATATATATATATACACGTAGTACAATGGGGTAAGGAGTGGCTGGTTACTTTTAATGCATCTAAAACCAAGCTTCTCTCTTTACATCATCAACATTCTGATCCACATCTGGCATCAATTGAAATGAATGGCTCTCGTCTTCAGGAGGCCTCAAGTTTGTACAAGCTTCTTGGCTTGACCATTACTCCTGATCTTAAATGAAACACGTACATCAAATCTGTTGCCAAGGCCGCTGGAAAAATGGTGGGATCTTTCTATCGATCCGGTAGATATCTCACTGCTGATGCTATTCTCTATCTATATAAGAGCCAGGTACGTCCAAGGATGGAATACTGTTGCCACATCTGGGCAGGAGCTGCTAGAAAGGACTTGTCTTGCCTTGATAGAGTTCAAAATAGACTTCGTAGCCTCGTAGGAGATGTCCTTTTCTCTTCCTTGCAACATCTATCTCACAGAAGAGATGTTGCGAGTTTGTCTCTGATGTATCGTTATTTTCATGGAAAGTGTTCGACTGAGCTTCAATCTATGGTCCCCCCTCGCCAAACTTTCACAAGAAACACTCGTCTAGCTGTAAACACTATCAATAATTCCCCCCACTCTTTATCTGTGCCTAAACCTAAACGTAGATTCCATGAACAAAGCTTCTTTCTTAGAACTGCACGCCTGTGGAATTGTCTTCCGTTTTCCTGCTTTCCGGCTGACTACAATATGGTTGTGTTCAAGTCTAACGTAAATAAGTTCTTGATGAGCCGTTCCATATAGGTTATCAAATTTACCAAATTTTCATTACTAATGGTTACTATATTGTCCAATTTCTACTGTACACTCTTTAACCCTTATCCTTGAGTGGCCTCTTGGCCTTGATAATGTGGTGATGCCTATGTAATATATATATATATATATATATATATATATATATATATATATATATATATATATAGTGTTGCGACAATTAACAAAAATTGGAATCGGGAATCAGTAAAATCGGTACTTTTGGGAGTATCGGAATCGGAAAGAATATGTGGCTGTTTTCCGATGCTAAAAACGATTCTTTTAGTTCTCTTTTTTATTTGGTTTTGTTTAAAGTTAAATCTTCCACTGTCAACAGTAATAATAAAATTATATATATATATATATATATACATATATATATATATATGTATATATATATATATATATATACATATATATATGTATATATATATATATATATATATATATATATATATACGCGTCAAAGCATAGACGCCTAGGTCTACATATACACAGAAGAGAAATACATATACATATGCATAAACATTCTAGTAGAGTTCGTGGGGGGATGGCCAGCCGATCAATGGGGAGATAGGAAAAAGGATAGGGAAAATATAAAATAATGGAGTAACATAAAGTGCCAAAGAAGTGAAATGAATTGATGGAAATGAGATTTTAAAGACATTATTTAAAGATAAGTAATTTCAAATTTACTATATTTAAATTTAGGCCTATGTCTGCAAAAGGAAACTAGTTCGCTTTTAGTGTTTATTATGTTATTGCTTAGGGGGAAGTAATTATTGTTATACCTTCAGATGTACAGAGGTGACACGCCTTAAAGCGTGGCTACCGAGAGTAAAGAAGGCCGATGCACATTTTATTAAATCATTTCTTTCTGATAGGTTCATAAGAGTAGTAGTTGAGGGGCAAAAATCAGAAGCTCACAGCATTAATGCCGGTGTCCCTCAGGGGTCCATCCTGGGCCCAACTCTTTTCCTGATCTACATTAATGATCTTCCAAATCACATCCTTACATCATTTGTAGACATTTACGCTGACGACACTACCATCTATGGTAGCACATCTAAGACAGTAAACGACCAAGTTCTCTCCAATTCTCTCTCCTCTGATCTTGAGCACGTAGTACAATGGGGTAAGGAGTGGCTGGTTACTTTTAATGCATCTAAAACCAAGCTTCTCTCTTTACATCATCTGCATTCTGATCCACATCTGGCATCAATTGAAATGAATGGCTCTCGTCTTCAGGAGGCCTCAAGTTTTGACAAGCTTCTTGGCTTGACCATTACTCCTGATCTTAAATGAAACACGTACATCAAATCTGTTGCCAAGGCCGCTGGAAAAATGGTGGGATCTTTCTATCGATCCGGTAGATATCTCACTGCTGATGCTATTCTCTATCTATATAAGAGCCAGGTACGTCCAAGGATGGAATACTGTTGCCACATCTGGGCAGGAGCTGCTAGAAAGGACTTGTCCTGCCTTGATAGAGTTCAAAATAGACTTCGTAGCCTCGTAGGAGATGTCCTTTTCTCTTCCTTGCAACCTCTATCTCACAGAAGAGATGTTGCGAGTTTGTCTTTGATGTATCGTTATTTTCATGGAAAGTGTTCGACTGAGCTTCAATCTATGGTCCCCTCTCGCCAAACTTTCACAAGAAACACTTGTCTAGCTGTAAACACTATCAATTATTCCCCTCACTCTTTATCTGTGCCTAAACCTAAACGTAGATTCCATGAACAAAGCTTCTTTCTTAGAACTGCACGCCTGTGGAATTGTCTTCCGTTTTCCTGCTTTCCGGCTGACTACAATATGGTTGTGTTCAAGTCTAACGTAAATAAGTTCTTGATGAGCCGTTCCATATAAGTTTACCAAATTTTCATTACTAATGATTACTATTTTGTCCAATTTCTACTGTACACTCTTTAACCCTTATCCTTGAGTGGCCTCTTGGCCTTGATAATGTGGTGATGCCTATGTAAAAAAAACAAAAAAAAACATGACAGCGTAACATCATTATCAGATTCAGTTGTAGGTATATGGTCTAGGCTATCAGCAGCAGTTTCCTCTAGTTTTCAGTTTGCTAACATGGTGTTTCTTGCGTTGTTCAAAATTACCGGGGAAATTATCCAAAATGTCCCAAAGTAGATACATTTTCTTTTCCTAAATTTTCTCAATTTGGATGCGTGCCATTAGAAGGGAAAATTTATATTCCAACCAAATATAGTAAAGTAAGTAATGTTATTTGTTAATAATTAAAGTGTATTTAATTAGAACTGTATTCAAGTACTTTCATAACGTTTCATAACATTGTTAATATAAATTAAAGAAACAATACTATTTATTGCTAATACAGCAAATATTATGTTGGTATATTTAACGTTTTATTTTCTTATAAGGCTAAAAAGTCTATCAGGAAGGTTGAAAATTTAATTTAATTTTTTTTTATTTTTGAAAATTATAAACAAATAATTATTACATGAGAATAATTGTCAAAATGTCTTAGTAATAAATAAAACCTTTCATTGAGCATTTCCAAATTATTTTGAAGTTCTATATTTTTTTCTAAAGTCGGTTTGAAAATTATTTACCACGCGGCTCTTAATGAAATATTAGCCGTGACTGAGCGTTATATATTAAAATTGATTGTTTCTTTTTAAAATTATAAACAAATAATTTTTACATGAGAATAATTGTCAAAAATATTGTTTTTTTAAATTTATTTACTTGCCTCCCCACGAGGGCACAGTTAGACAGAAGGTCTGTTTTTAATGTGGGAAAATCTAGCTCCCCAAAAAGGGGCACTCTGGATAGGAACAAAAATAAGATAAAAATTGTGTCAGTCATGAAGGATTTCTCCTCCACTGACCGAGGACAGAACAAATGAAATGTAGCATCAGAACAGATACTACACTGTGATTACTATTATTGTAAATGTTTGTTTACTATCTTTTCTTAGATTTTAACAATAGTTTACATTATGGTATGAATGTTTTCTTTAATTATGATTTTAGGAATGTGAACATCATTTTTGGCCTGAGGATGTAATAAAAGAGAAGTCAAGATTCGATGATAAAACGTTGTGAAATAAACACGCAAGATGAGAACATTAGTCCGAATAATCCCCAAAGTTAAAAAAAATAGCATTCAACCCATGTGATTTTTCTCTAAATTAAATTTAAAAAAATATTTCTGTACTAGTAACTTTTATTGTTTGTTTGTATTTAAATTATTTGTTTGTTTTCAATTTTTTGTATTTTATAGTTTGTTTTCATTCTTAAAATTATTTATCGTTTGTTTTTACTTTTTAAATTATTCATCGTTGGTGTTTAATATGGTATTTAATTCTTTTCACTTTTATCAGTATTAAATTGTATATTGTTTTAAAATTACTTAATTTTACATAGATAATATTTATATTTTATATTGAATAAAGTTCAGTTTAAGTATTAATCGAACTTTGTTCCTTTTTCTTTTTAAAATTGTTTTATTGCTCTTTTTCGAATGGCCCTGATATAGTACTGACAGTCTGATAAATCTTACCTACATTGCCTGCTGACATTTTTTAGTTCACAGGCCTTCTTCTTACTCTCGGTGGCCGTGCTTAGAGCCTAAGGCTTAAAATTTCTTTTACGATAGTCCACTTAACTGAAAAAGGATTTTTACTAGATTTATATTTTAAAATAAAATTAGTTAGAGAAGTTCCTAGTTTGTTATTAGGGTTTTGGTTGTTAAAGAAAAAAGTGTGGCTAGATATTCTGATGTTTATTAGAGTTTAATTGCGCCGATATAAGTGTATATTATTTTAGATGTTCGGTTTGTTGATTTGTATTGGGGTGTGAGGTAGGGGATGGTTTAAATTTTGTTCATTGAGATGCATGTAAGTCGGATTATTATTAGTGTTATGATGATTATAAGGAGAATCATTATTATTATTATTATTATTATTATTATTATTATTATTACTACAACTATTAGTAATGGGGAAGGAAGAGAAAATGTCGACAGAATATTATAGTCTGTTATGGAGGAATTACGGGGTAGCTCTGTTATTGTGCAAGAATATATAATATTCCTATGAATGCAATCATTGTTGAATGGGCAATTAAGCATGTTATTACAATCGCAATATATATATATATATATATTTATATATATATATATATATATATATATATATATATATATATATATATTAGCAGCGATATCCGACTATGCTCGAGACTGAATGATGATCATACTCCAATACTTTTATTATCACCGAAATCGGCGATATCGCCCATATTTAATCAAATCGTGATGATGCTTCACCTGTCTCTCCACAGTGACTTAGTTCACAATACATTGTAGTCTACATTGCCCTTTAGAGAACTTACTGCTAATTTTATGAAATTATTTTATATAATGGTTTGAATTAAAGTTTAAAACGTAAAAGTCAAGTATCATGGTTCTATTGTGCTAAACAGAAACATTAATGCGCTTATATTTTATCAAAAAACCTACTGTTGATTTTATACACCCGAATCTTCTGCTGGTGCTGTGATTAAATTACTCAAATGCACTCGTGTATAAACTTTGGTTAAAATCGGACTGTTCTTTCTTTAATCGGATTTTTTCGATTGTCGAATTTTCGGTAGTTATTGGAGGCATTCCGATACAAAACCTATCTAAGAACATTACCAGACGCATAAAATACATATGACTCGGCCCGGTTATTTCGGATTAGTAGGGAACAAACTCTCTCACACACAAAGTGGTTTGTTTATAATGGCGAAGGCTTTCTGTAGGACTATACATATAATTTGGAAGTACTGCTAAACTCAGTCGGGGCAAATGATCGCCACAAGACAGAGCAGACTGTAGACTTCAGAGTTTTCTAACTCCTCGATGTCTTAATAAGGCATCTCTCCCGATGTTTTCAAGCACGCTCCCAGTTATTGACCGACGAATTTCCACGTCCGAGCAATACATAAAGCGCCTAGTATTTCTCAAAGAGTAATCTAACTGAAAGTGGCCAGGCCCATCATTACTTAAGTTGGTACTCTATCAAGAACCAGCGTTTTAACATAAATAAGGCCGGTATACGCACATATATCTATCTATCTATCTATCTATCTATCTATCTATCTATCTATCTATCTCTCTCTCTCTCTCTCTGTATATATATATATATATATATATATATATATATATATATATATATATATATATATATATATATATATATAGTAAGTTATAAAATGTATATGGCGATTAAGCTACACTGAATATTCCGCGTTTCTTCCACTCTAGGACTCTTCAGGCTTATGTGCGAATTCTCTGGCTGTTTAGTCCTAGAGTGGATGAAACGCGAAATATTCAGTGTAGCTTAATCGCCACATACATTTTATAACTTACTAACTAGCTCTACCTACGTATTGAGCACTTTTGAAGTAAATGCTTAAAGTTTACGCATAAATCTATACTTTCGTATATTAATTTTTTAATTTTATGTGAATAAATTAAGTAGTTATATATATATATATATATATATATATATATATATATATATATGGAGAGAGAAAAGGAAGGAGAGAAAGGAGGAGGACATGAAAAAGGACAGACCGATTAGCAAACTAAATATATATAGAGAAATGGTTATAATTGTATTTAGACCCAAATAATAGACAGACTGAGACAATTATATATATATATATATATATAAATAATTTTTTTTTTTTTGCGCGCGCGCGTGTGTGTGTGTGTGTGTGTGTGTGTGTGTGTGTGTGTGTGTGTGTGTGTGTGTGTGTGTGTGTGTGTGTGAATTCCATTGGAGTCTAAACACATCTCAGGTTAATGAGTCTTAAAATGGCCATCATTTGAAGCTGACCTTTCTCGTCGTGGGAATCATTCTAAATATGTGTAGTAAGCTGAACGAAATCTGACCCCCAGAAGACAACCTCAGCTGACGAAATTACACAATGGAAAGAGGATAAACAATAATAGTTTCATTTTTAATATTTTTTCTTCTAACGACTGACATTTTCGCTAGGGGTAGAGGAAGTATCGATGTGTGTGAAGGGTGGATATATCGATCGTATCGATTCTAGTTATTCGTCTTATCTTGAACTCTGTGCTTTTTTGCAACAATCCAAAATGTGTTTGTGTACATATTTCGAATTTAACAGCGGTGACCAGTAAAAAACATCTGAAAACAATAACATGTACGAAATTCTACAGGCAACAGCTTTCAACGTACGCGCATGAAGTCTGTTTATACATGTCAAATGAAGGTTGCAATTATTCACTTCACTAAAAAAGTAGGACGAAGTATTGAATAAGGACCCAGGAAACCAAGAGACTCAAACGGGGCACTTTTCAATTGATATCTGGTTAACTGCCAACGCACGTGTCACTTGTAAACAAACATGCACAACCTGAGTTGTTTGTTTTATTCATTGATTTAAATATTGAGGAAATATTTAAAGAAAAATGTGAGGGAATAAATTTTTTAGTAGGATGCATTTTTTATGGGAAAGGGGCTCCTTTTTATTAAAAACTTTCCTATAAACGAACATGAAAAATGAAAAAAGATGAAAAAAGATTTAAAGAAAAATGGGAGGGAATAAATTTTTTTGTCAAATGTATTGTTTATGGGGAGGGGCTCATTTTTATTAAAAAACTTTCCTATAAACGAACATAAATATAAAAAAAAATTTTAAGAAAAGCGGGAGGGAATAAAATTTTTTGTAGGGTGCATTTTTATGGGTAGGGGTTCCTTTTTATTAAAAACTTTCCTATAAACGAACATAAAGATGAAAAAAAAGATTTAAAGAAAAGTGGCAGGGAATATATATTTTTATGTAGGGTGTATTATTTATGGGTATGGGGACCCTTTTTATTAAAAACTTTATTATAAATGAAGATAAAGATGAAAAAAAAAGATTTAAAGAAAAACGGAACGGAATATTTTTTTATCTGTAGGATGCTTTTTTATGTGTAGTGTCTCCTTTTTATTAAAACCGATCCCATAAACGAACATAAATATATAAAAAAAAAAAAATTAAAGAAAAGTGGGATGGAATATGTTTTTTTCGTAGGGTGCATTATTTATGGGTAGGGGCCCCTTTTTATTAAGAACTTTTCTATAAACGAACATAAAGATGAAAAAAAAATTTTTAAGAAAAGTGGGAGGGAATATATTTTTCATGTGGGGTGCATTTTTTATGGGTAGGGGGCTCCTTTTTATTAAATACCTTCCTATAAACGAACATAAAGATAACAATAATTTAGAGAAATGTGGGAGGGAATATATTTTTGTGTATGATGCATTATTTATCGGTTAGGGACTCCTTTTTATTAAAAAAAAACTTTCCTATAAACAAACATAACGATTAAAACAAATGATTTAAAGAAAAGTGGGAGGGAATATATTTTTTGCAGGGTGCATTTTTTAAGTGTAGCGGGCCATTTTTATTAATTTTTATTTATAAACTAACATAAAGATATTGTCTATCGAGTAATTTCTTATTATAAAATGAGTTTATTTTGTACGATTATTTAATTTGCTTTCTATTTGTTTAAGAAAAACATAGTAAATATTTATTTTTATTTTGTTCTTGGTTCTCATGTACTTTTTGCCCCTCTGTTTCTACTCTCGTTTTCGATATCAATTTCTTTTCATTTACCAAAACGGTCATTTACACTGATTTTTTAAAAAAAGTTAACCTATTTCCAACTGATATAAATTATTGCTCAGTTAATTAAATTAAAACAAAAACCTTTTTTTAGGTTTAGAATTTTTTTAATCAAGTAAAAATCATTTTATTTTTTTTATTAAAATTTTAAAATTTATTCTGACAAATTTTTAGACAACCTTTACATAAAATTTTTACTTGATTAAATGATTCGAAATAAGGAAAATGAGAACCACTGATATTTTACCGCGCTATTTTTCATAGTATTTTTTAAATTAAATTCAATATCTACGATATTTTTGTTTATTAAATTGTTAGATGAAAGTACAGAATAGTTACAAAACACCCTTATTTTGTTAAGAATGGTTTCTAAATGATGACATTATTATTTCAGCACAGTAACGTCATTTTTTTATTTTAATTTTTTCATCCAGAAAAATTCCATGGAATGATAAATGAGAACCTTCATATTTGCATATAGAATTATTTTTTAAAAATTTAATAATTATATATAAAAAGAATTTTTATTTAAATATATCAAAATAAGAAAAAAATCATTTTTGTTTTAATTTTATTATTTGGTAAAGAATAGAAAAAAGGTCCACTAATGTCGACCCACTGCTACGAATTCAAAGTGAACGAGAGTAAAAACAATGAAACAAAAATACACGAGAAGTTTTTCTTTTACAAAATTTGTTAATAAACAATTAATATTGCATTCATATTAATTCATATTAATAAAGTATTCTTTTTACTGAGTTCAATTTAGTTATTTTTTACTATCCCGTTTTGGATCATTTTTCTATTACAAAAATGACTGTCGATGTTTACTTTCTGTCGTATCAGTTAAGATAAAAACAAAATGTAAGAAGCCATCAGACGTACCCCTCCACCGTACTGTATACCGATACTCTATGGCTGACTGGGATAGCTTCCGTACATTCATATCTGATTTACCTCTGCACTCCATGTTTAAAAAGGATGTGTCCTCTATAGTATCAGATCTGACCGAATGGTTAATTGCAGGCATAGACCAATTCATACCATCTAAAAAATTCCAACAAAAACCTAACAGCCAGCCATGGTTCTCCCCAGAATGTGCTGCTGCTATCGCGCACAGAAATCACTTTTTCCATAGCTACCAACGTAATAGATGCACTGAGACTAAAGCTGCTTTTAGGTCTGCCAGCAACCACTGTAAAAGAGTAATAAAAAATGCAAGAGAGCTATATGCCCAGTCTGTTAAATCCAAGGTAGCTGATCAGCGGCTTGGATCCCACCAGTTTTGGAAAATAACAAATAGGATCCTGAACAGAAGTGTGCGTTCTATCCCAACCATTATCAATGGACCAGAGGTCATCTCATCAGCGTCAGACAAGGCCAAACTATTTGCAAAGAACTTTGCAGCTAATTCTACCCTATGCGACGAAGGCCATCAACTCCCCATATTTCCTCCTATAACACAGAACAAGCTAGGTAACATACAAATATCCGTGCATGAGGTCGCCAAGCTAATAAAGAACCTAGATTCCAGTAAAGCAACTGGCCCTGATGGCATCCCAATTACAGTGTTAAAAAATCTTCAACCAGAACTTGCTCCCATACTTACGAAACTATTTAAGCGCTGCCTTAAGGAGAAGTGCTTTCCGACTCCCTGGAAGACCTCATCAGTTTGCCCTGTATTTAAGAATTCAGGTGATAAGTCATCTCCCTCTCAATACAGACCAATAAGTCTCCTGTGTGTTACGAGTAAGTTGCTGGAATCCATATTAAATAGAGAAATAGTCAACCACCTCAGCAGGAATAACCTTCTTAGTGACACACAATATGGTTTCCGCTCTGCAAGATCTACCGCAGATGTGCTGACGGTTATATCCCACAGGATTAGTGAATCTCTTGACAAAGGCTTCCTTTCTAGGGCAATTGCTCTCGACATATCAAAGGCCTTCGACAAGGTATGGCATAAGGGTCTACTTCACAAGATTTCCAGCTACGGTATAACTGGAAATGTTTTCTCAATCATTAAATCATTTCTCTCCGATAGGCTCATAAGAGTAGTGGTAGATGGACAAAAATCGGAGGCCTGCAATATAAATGCTGGAGTCCCTCAGGGGTCAATCCTGGGCCCAACTCTCTTCCTGATCTACATCAATGACCTCCCTAAACACATACTTAAATCATTCGTTGACATCTATGCTGATGACACGACCATCTACGGCAACACATCAAAGGCTGTAAATGACAAAGTTCTCTCTGATTCTCTCTCCTCTGATCTTGAGCGCGTGGTTCAGTGGGGGAAGAGGTGGCTAGTTACCTTTAATGCATCCAAAACCAAACTGCTATCCTTACATCATCAACGCTCTGATCCCCATCTGGCATCAATTGTGATGGATGGCACTCGTCTGGGTGAGGCCCCGTGTTTTGACAAGCTTCTGGGTTTGACCTTTACTCCTGATCTGAAATGGAACACGTACATCAAGTCTGTTGCCATGGTCGCTGGAAAGATGGTGGGGTCCTTCTACCGCTCCAGAAGATATCTCACTACGGATGCAATTCTCTATCTATATAAAAGCCAAGTACGTCCAAGGATGGAATACTGTTGCCATATCTGGGCAGGAGCTGCTAAAAACAGCCTATCCTGCCTTGACAGATTACAAAATAGACTTCGTGGCTTAGTGGGGGATGCCCTTTTCTCTACCCTGCAACCTCTCTCCCACAGAAGAGACGTTGCGAGCCTGTCCTTGTTTTATCGTTATTTCCATGGCAGATGCTCGTCTGAACTCCAATCTCTGGTCCCCCCTCGCCAATCTTTCATGAAAAACACCCGTCTAGCTGAATCCACTGTGAAAAATTTCCCCCACTCTATATCTGTGCCTAAATCAAAACGCAGATTCCATGAACAAAGCTTCTTTCTTAGAACTGCACGCCTGTGGAACTCTGTTCCGTCTGCCTGCTTCCCTCCGGACTACAACTTGGATGTCTTCAAGTCCAACGTTAACAAATTCCTAATGAACCGCCCCCTTAAGTAAACATTTCAGCAAATCTCCTCACTAACGTAATGTACTTGCAATAACCCTTATCCCTGAGTGGCTTCCGGGCCTTGATAAGTAGTAATCACTGTGTAAAAAAAAAAAAAAAAAAAAAAAATCCCACCATTATATCAAAATTCGAGCTTCTAGCTTTTCTATATGTACATTTATCACCATATATAATTAATTTCCTTCTAGCTAGTTTGAATATATCTATTTTTAAGTTATGTCATTAAATTCTTTGACCATTGGTATTGCTTTATCTAAAGTATGGTTTTAATTAATGAGTATTATATGAGTATATCTATACTGAATTGTACAAACTAAGATTTTCTTAACTTTTTAAAATCATTTGAAAACTTAATTTGAAGATGACTATATTTCATGTTTAGTTTTGTGCTTTGATTTAAGCATTTTTGGTCCCCCGACAAAAGGAGGGTTGACCTGTAGATTCACCCTTGTCCTTTCGTCCATTCGTCTGTCCGCACTTTTCTCAATAACTACGCCTTAGAATATTTGGAAATTTTGCAGAAACATTACACATGATATGAGTAAAAAAGTATCAGAACGGATTTTCCAGGAAAAATTTGGTTACCCCCCCCTAGGAGAACCTCTCGGGTAAAAATGGCTAAAATTGACACTTTTATTTATTTATTTGTTTTTATTATTACATTTTTACCCCAAACAAGGCACATTGCCACTTTGGTGTAGGGGACTACTATCAGGGACAGCAACTACTGGGGCAATGTGTTGGGATTTGGGCAGCAAGATATCGGTTCACGTTACACTTGAACTTCTGCATGTCAGTACAGTTGGGGAAGCAGGGACCTAGAATGGAATTCCAGAGTCTAGCGGTTCTGGGGAAGAAACTACTGGAGTAGAAAGATCTTTTACATCTAGGGATCTCTACTGCGTGGGGGTGGGATTTTGCTGCCGGTCGGGTTTGTCGAGGGTGTCTACGTCGTGGGGACACAAGTGTCTGCAGTTCGTCAGAGCATTCACCATTAAAATACTTGTAGAACAGGCAGAGGGATGCAACGTTTCGTCGATGGGACAGAGGCTGAAGATTAGATGCCAGTTCAGGGCCTACCAGATTGGAGACTCTCTTTTGAATCTTGTCTAGGAGCGAGAGACTAGTAGCAGATGCACCAGCCCAAATGTGACAGCAATACTCCATACATGGGCGAATGGTGGCCTTATAGAGGTACAGGATACTTTCAGGTGTCAGTAGTTTTCTAGCATGGTAGAGAGAGCCTACCTTCTTCGCAGCGGCCCTGGCAATGTTTTCAATGTAATTGTTCCAACTCATGTTTCCTGTGAACGTTAGGCCAAGCAGTTTGAAATATGTACTCTCATATAGGGAGTCACTGGCCATTGCTATTGGTGGCAGAGAAGGTTTATTGTAATTATTGAAGGAAACCAGTTTAGTCTTGGCAGCACTGAATGTGACCATCCATTTTTGTCCCCATTCCATGACAGATTGGAGGTCATCCTCTAGTGTTTTTGCCATTTCTTTAGTTATGTGTTCATTTGTTTTCCTGTCATGCTTGTTATAGAGTGTGGTGTCATCAGCATATATACCCATCTCAGAGGCAGTTTTGTCGGGGAGGTCATTAATAAATATTAGGTACAATAGAGGTCCAAGGATAGACCCCTGAGACACTCCCGCATTTATATCATATTTTTTAGATGTACGACCGTTGAGGACAACCTGGATTTTTCTCTTATCTAAGAAGGATTTAATTGTGTTAAGTATTCTACCAGTGATACCGTATGATTTAATTTTCCTGAGGAGACCCTCATGCCATAACTTGTCAAAAGCCTTAGATATATCTAGAGCTACCGCTCTGCCCTCCCCCGCTTTGTCCAGTGAATGGTATATACGTTCAGAGATTACAGTGAGGATGTCTGCTGTGGAACGGGCTTGATTAAAGCCATATTGTTTGTCAGTCTGAAGTTCAGCATCTGTAAGGTGACGGACAAGAGCATGGTTAATTAAGGTCTCAAATATTTTGGTGAAAAGTGGGAGGAGGCTAATGGGGCGATAATTAGATGGGTCAGTTCTTTCGCCAGAATTCTTGAATACTGGTACCACAGAAGCAGTTTTCCAACAGCCCGGAAAACATGATTCATTAAGGCATTTGTTGTAGAGTTTGGAGAGAACTGGAGCTACTTCGGCTGAGCACTTTTTAATTGCACAGCTGGGATGAGATCAGGTCGACATGCTTTTGAAGTGTCCAGGTTTTTTATGATAGCATGCACCTGAGCAGGGGTGATTTTTAGATCGTCTAGCGTGGCGTCTGTCTGCAAAGGAAAGTCAGGCAGGGGGTGGTTGGAGTGTCCAGTGTGGAGTTTGAGGCAAACCGGCTGGCAAGCATATTAGCCTTGTCGGTTGCTGAGCAAACAACTCCGTGATTGTTGGTTAGTGGGGGAATTGCAGATTGCCCATTATTTACTACACTGTTTTAAATTTTCCAGAAGTCACGAGTTCCTAATTTTTGTGCTTTGATGCGTTTTTTAGTGGTTTCAGTAAATTCTCTCTTAGCTGTCGCTATTTCTTTCTTAACGTTACTTTTAGCTTCTATATACTTCTGTCTGTTTGAACTGGACTTATGTCGGTTAAATCTGTGGTATGCATGCTGCCTTTAAGCAATGGCAGTTGCGCAAGTAGAAGTAAACCATTGGGGAGAGTGGGACTTGCTATAAAATTTCCACATGGGAACACGTGCTTCAATTGCTGTTTTGAACCATTCAGTGGTCTCATTTGCGCACTGTTCAGCAGGAAGAGAAAATATTCTTCCCCATGGGGCATCTCTGATAAGATCTCTGATGGCTTCCCAGTCAGCCTTTTTATAATATCTCGTTGTTTTGAGCACTGGCTCTTCAGTTTTGGGTCTAGAGTTTAGGGCGATTTCGACCATTATCACTGCATGATCAGCGTTCCCGAGTGGGCTGTCAGCATTTGTTATACAATCCTCGGGAACTGTGGTCAGAAACAGATCTAGAAGTGATGCGTGTTCTTCTTGCTGGTCAGGGAAACGGGTTGGAAACGTAACCATTTGTGATAGGGAGTGAGATATAGCGAAGCTATGTGTTGTGCTGCCCGCTGCATCTGTGTGAGTAGAGAATCCAAGTCAGTTTTTGTGGCGAACATTAAAGTCACCAAATACATGTACTTGTGCGCTAGTGTTGAGGGAGAGTGCTGTGTCTATGCTGTCAGAGATTTTGTTTATTATGGTGCAGTCCTGGGTCGAGGGAGATCGGTAGAGAAAATAAAAGTAGCTAATGTTATGTTGTATGTTTAGTCTAAAGCATATAAAGGCTTGATCGTCCGTTTCTAGGTTTGTTTCTCTAGTCAGGGGGAGGGTCTTACCAATGTAGACTCCGTGCATATGTCTGTCAGAGTCCTTACGACAGAGTGGGAGATAGCCAGGCATGTTAAAGTAGTTAGAGGGGATGGAGGAGTGTAGGTTAGTCTCGCTTAGTGCTAAGATATCCGGGGTATTTGTTAGGAGAAATGCTTCAACATCAGCTAAATTAGTTCTAAGCCCACGGATGTTAGTGAATGCAAGCCTCAAGGGAGGAGGCAAGTTGGATTTGTTTGTCCCTAGGCTTGGTTTAAGCTTATTTTGTTTTTTTATTGTACTGTCATCATATTTTTAAAGAGTTTCAGTTAGGTAAGGGATTTTTTATAAAAATTTCTGAAAAGTTGTAACTGATTTCTATATACTTTTGTTTGTTTATACTTCACGATAACTCTTGCGTGTGTCCCAGGGGCTCTTTTAGGGCTAATAAAAACACTCCATTGGTGGGACTATTTTACCATATTTGTCCAAAATTTTTCTGTGTGCTGTATGTTAAGGCCACGGGGACTAGATGGGGGGGGGGGAGGCAAATGATGGATTTTTTTTTTTTTTGCATTGAGCACAACTCAAATTTATATATGTTAAGAAATAAGCTGCGCCGTTTGTTCATTTTTACGAGGATTTTTTTTATGCCTCATTCACTGTGCACTCACGGGGGGGGGTATGCATGCTTCACTTTATGTGTAGTTTTAGTTGTATCAGCTTTTTGTTTACTTCTATAAGCTACATTAAATTATTATATATTGTACTTTTATTACATCTTCACCCCAAACAAGGCTACTGTCAGTGATATACGTTGCAGGGATACTATGAAGGCAGTTTTGCAGCAAGATGTCTGTTTACATTACAATTTAACTTCTGCATGTCAGTACAGTTGGGGAAGCAGGAACCTGGAAGGGAATTCCAGAGTCGAGCAGTTCTGGGGAAGAAACTATTAGAGTAGAAGGCTTTCTTACATCTAGGGATCTCTACTCTGTATGGGTGGAACTTTGCTGCTTGTCGGGTTTGACGAGGGTATTTACGTCGAGGGGATACAAGGCTTGTAGTTCGTCAGAACATCCATCCACCATAAAAAATACTTGTAAAACAAGCAAAGGAATGTAACATTTCGTCGGTGGGACAGACATTGAAGATTAGTTGACATTTCAGAACGGTTGCGACTCTCTTTTGAACACTGTCCAGGAGTGAGAGATTAGTAGCAGATGCAGCATCTCAAATGTGACAACAATATTCCATACATGAGCGAATGGATGCCTTATATAGGTACAGGACACTTTCAGGCGTAAGTAACTGTCTAGCACGGTAGAGAGAACCCATCTATTTCGCAGCAGCCTTGGCAATGCTCTCGATGTATCTGTTCCAATTGTGTATTATTAATACATTTTTAGGGTTGCTATTGAAATCTTCTTTATGGTTTTTCTGTGTAAATCTATTTAATTAGTTAAGGGATGTTGACTTTAAATACGTTCGTATAGGCACAAATGCTATTGAATTCTCAGGTCACCCAAATTCGGCAAGTGACATGAAAAAGATCTTGTTGTAGCAGCGTAAATTTCACATTCTTGATCGGCAGTGTTGTTGTATAGTTGTGTATATACGTGTCGTCTGTGATGTACATGTGTACGTAAGTGTTCATATAAATGACGTGTGTACATAGCTGATAACGTTGTCTAGTGTGTATGCATATGCACGTGCGTAACATTTTGTTTATATATATGCATCATCTCAATGTATATGTTATATACGTGTATGCATATATCCGGGCCGTATTGTCTTATGTCTTTTTGTGCCTGCTCGTGTATATACAGATTACATTTGGACAGTTCACAAAACAGGACAAATACATTTTAGTTACTGTATTGGAATAGAGACGAATATACACCTTCGTCTGCTGGGCACCAGACAGAAGAGAAACATATCTTTTTCATAGACGCTGTTGCCTGACTGTCGGTCTTTTCGATGGAATCGTGTTGTTTAGACACGTTTCCTCCGAAAGAAACACCATAACACTTAGTTATAACTCACAAATCTTTAGTCCCATCCGTCATGAGAAGCCAGTGTTCCCGTTAAAATATGAAGAAATTACCATTTCCTACAAAATAATAATATAAATATAAAAATAATATATATAAATAATAATATATAATTAATATTATAATATACTAGCAGGATCTGTGGAAATTCCACAGGGCACTCATTCATATGTAATATATTGATGTTGGTATTCTGTAGATGGAGACACTCTGATATTATTGTAACTTAAATAACAACGCTTAAATATGATATTTTAATTCTTGGAGATTTCGTAATATTATTATAAAGTTAATGTTCTATCGATTTTTATATGTTATAAAGTTGCGATTTCAAATATAAAAATATCTATATGACTTATGTGCATTAGCTTAAATCAAAACCGAAATAAAACCTTATGAAAAAATATATGTATATATTTATAACTTGAGTTCCTTCAGCCATAATCGAAACCGAAACCAAAACTTATTAAGAATTCTTGCTAAAATTATTTATTAAAAAAATTAGATGATTTAAGTGCCATCACTGAAAGTCTACACCAAAACCAAAACTTATTAAGAATTCTCGGTAAAATTATGAAATAGAAGAACAACAATTAAATGACCCGGATGTAAGCGTGACACACAAAAGAACACACACGCTATCGTATTAATATATAGATAATATAAAATATATTATATAATAAATAATAAAAAACTTTTACTGTTAAAATACATTACATTACAGGTAGAAAATAAAAAAAATTCTTTTTAAGCGTCTCTGGAAAGATTTAAAAATAGGACAGAAAAGTGTTCTTTTTCGATTGCCCTAGAAGGCTCCAAAGTCGAGGTGTTCCATTTTTTGAAATTCTAGAAGGTTCCATTCTACATGATTGTAAATAGACACTAATAGTGTCATAACTTCAGTTATTAAATCAGCTTTGAGAAGGAACGCTAAGTTGGGGCCACTTTTCAAGTATTTATGACTCCGGCCAATTTCCTGGGATAAAATCCGGTCGTAAGGAATTTCCTAAAACAAGCCTCCTGGAAACTCCCTAAAAAATAAACCGCCACTTGGTAAATATCGATTTTATAAACGGACACTTGGTAAATATTGATTTTCCAATCTTATATTCTGACCAAAGTAAAACATATTATATTTTCTCAAATTCCATTATTCCGCAACAAAAACTAGTAACAGAGTACTTGAGTTACCTCTCTTACACCTTCTTTCTATTTTCTCTCTTAAAGTCCTTTTAGATTTTTCTTTCGATATATGTTGTGTATCTTCCCCTAGACATTTATCCTGCACATAACACAATATTCCCTCGGAGTTTGCGCCCTTCACTTAGTTTCTACATCTTCTCTAGTCAGTCCAGTCAAGATTTCCACGGACTGCAGAGACAAAATCCCTTCCAAACCAATCTCGACTTAACTCCGGTCTTTCTCTAACCGAAAACTCTGACTGGTCTGTGTTTTGTGAACTTATGACAAATCGTTTCTTTGTTTGTTATCTGAAGTTACATCACCGGGTCAGTCTTAGTGTTTTGCTAAATTATTGTTTTTGTAATAAAAATTCCAATTTTTTTTCATTATATAGCTATTAACTGGCTTTACTAAATTCCAATTTTTATTATATAAAAATCGCGTAAATATTTTATTGTTCTAAACGCTTTATTTTCTTACACGTCTTTCTGCTATCGAAATATTTCATATCTCAATAACATCACAGTTGATCTTTTGTTTCCTCGTTCCATGGAGTAATGCGGCGCTACTCGGGATCCACAATGTCCAACAAATGTAAGTCTGGAATCCCTTGTTGCCATTGTTGTAGCTTTGCAGCTCGGTAACAAGCAAGGCAAGCACAAGATGTATTAGCAATAGTATGTTACAAAAGTACACGCCAGGATGGCTATGATTGCAACTACTAACAAGGGTGTAGCATTTGCTCATTGTAGACAAAAACGACAACGATTTAGAGAGTAGTTTGTAGTTGTTTTAACGCAACAAGAAGAAATTTTACGATATTATAATGGACGAAACATGGGTCCACTATTTTTGGATAACTACATGAAAGACCTCCACTGTAAGAATTGAGCATTCTTAGGATGAAATCGTTTGCTACTACGTTAGCATAATGAAAAACTTTTTGTAAATAAACAAATAGAGCACTGTAAGAGTAGCGGCTAATATTTGTTAGACATTAACGGCGCTAGTTCTGTAGCCTGTTGGATAGAGTCGTTGACGATAGACTCCATGGTTGTTGGTTCGATCCTGGGCCTTGGATAGGTGTTAAGCTAGCTACAATAAAGAGTTGTCATTTATCGAAAGTGTCTCTCTGTGGATGACTATATATATATATATATATATATATATATATATATATATATATATATATATATATATATATATATATTTGTTGTTGTTTTTTTTTTCAAACCATAAATACGATTAAATAGTGGCTCTGCCCCGAAGCTCATTTTTTATTTATTAGAAAGTCGCCCATAATTTATTTGGACCTATATAACAGTTTATTTAATTTTATTATTTTTAAAACAGTAATCTATGTACACGCGTATTTCAAGCTAACTACCTCTCATCAGCGTAACTTGATTGTTTCTAGGAATCGAACTCCAGACCATGTGTTATATATATATATATATATATATATATATATATATATATATATATATATGATTCGAGGTTGTTATCTTCCAGAATTAAAGTAACCAACGAAGTATAACGAGGTGTATACAAGAATGTTCAATACGAAGGCAGAGCAAGGTATACTTTTTATTTGTTTTTACATAAGTAGTAATATGTTGCTACACAGTCGTGAGCATGTTTCGGCCAACTCGTTTTTAGTAACTAAAGATCTCTTCAGGCGATACAGCTTATACGAAAACAAAGTTTGCTTTCATATAAGCTCTATCGCCTGAAGAGGTTTCTAATTAGTAAAAACTAGCTGAACAAGACATGCTCATTAATGTGTAGTAAAAATATGTGAAATGTGTGAAACAAACTTATAAAAAACAACTAAAAAGTATATATATATATATATATATATATATATATATATATATATATATATATATATATATATATATACAAGTGAACGTGTGTGTGTACATTTTCCAACACAATAACTCTGTCAATTTTCAGTCTACAGACGTGAAATTTGATATACAGGGTAGTGAGATTTGGACAAAAACTTTCTAATCCGTTTGTGGCCAGAAACTTGGCTGTTAAGAGGTCAAAGTTCAACGATTTGACCTTTGATAACTCTAACAAACTCCTCCACCAATTTTGGGCCTAAACACTTGGACTTTTGGATGTAGGTTCTTTGGACATGAATCTAAGCTAATAACTTAATTTGAGCTCAAAACAATAAATGTTAAGGGGTCGTAATATGGATCAAAGTTTAAAAATATTTGACCTCTACGGTCTCTACCAAATTACTCTGACAATTTCTGGTCTAAACATTTGAAATTTTACATAAAGGGTATTCAGAGATAGGGCAAGCTTTTTAATCGGTTTGGGTCGAAAATTTGAGCTATCAATATATATATATATATATATATATATATATATATATATATATATATATATATACTAGTATGTCTATAAAAGTGAAAGTGTGTGTGTGTGTACATTTTCCAACGCAATAACTCTGTCAATTTTCAGTCTACAGGCTTGAAATTTTATATACAGGGTACTCAGATTTGGCAAAATCGTTGCAATTAGTTTTCAGCCGGACATTTTGCTGTTAAGGGGTCAAAGTTCAACGATTTGACCCTTGAGAACTCTAACAAACTCCTCCGTCAATTTTGGGTCTAAACACTTGAAATTTTAGATATAGGTTCCTTGGACATGGATCTAAGTTAATAACTTAATTTGAGCCCAAAACAATACATGTTAAGGGGGTCATAATAGGGGTCAAAGTTGAAAACAACCTGACCGTTGCGATTTCTACCAAATTACTCAGACAATTTCTGGTCTAAACATTTGAAATTTGACATAAAGGGTATTCAGAGATAGGACAAGCTTTTTAATCGGTTTGGGTCGAAAATTTGAGCTATCAATATATAAATGTATGTATGCATGTTTGCATGTGTGGCGAAAACTTTCGACAGAGGCGACAGATTTTCACAAGATCAGTATCGTTTGAAGCTCGACCCTTCAGATGAAAAATACTGAATAATTGGCTAAAAACATTAATTTTTTCACTGGGCACTTTTCTACAAGGGGGGGGGTTGCTTTTGTCGCCGATATTTTCCAAAGTCATCCCCTCTTTTCGATTGTCTACCCATTATTAAAATCTACGTTTGGCAGTGGTCGTAACAGCAAAGACGTCACGATTTTTCCCATTCTTTTCCTCATTTTCCGGGCTGAAATGCTTGTATATATATATATATATATATATATATATATATATATATATATATATATATATATATATATATGTGTGTGTGTGTGTGTGTGTGTGTGCAATTATGCACTTCAATATACTTGAATAAAATTCTGAAACCATTTAAATAATTCTGTAAAAATATTAGTCCAAGCCGTGGCAACCGGATATTTACGTATTTAATGAAAATATTGAACGCTGCATTAAAATTCTTTTTTAAATTAATTCTGGAATCAATTCTAATGAGGTAATACAACACTCAATGTTTTTGTTAAGTACGTATCTGTGCTTCAATTTAAACGCAAATTCCATGAACAAGTTTTCTTTCCTAGAACTGCCCTTGGAACTACACTGCATGCCTGCTTTCCAACTGATTACAACATAGCTATTTTCAAGTCAAATGTAAACAAGTTCTAGTTGAGTTGTTCCCTTAAATAATCAAATTCTGCCCAACTTCCATCACTACTGATCATTACGCTGTTATCGCACTGCCCACCTTACATTCATTATCTTATCCTCGAGTGGCCTTTAGGATTTAATAAGTGATGAGCATCTTGTAAAAAAGGAGAACTAATGATAGTTCTGGTAAATCGGAAAAGGGTTACAAGAAATTTTTAATCGATTATATATCGATTAGGGGAATTCTGATCAGAAGTAAAGATTAAACAAAATTTCGATTCGCGACAAAATGTATAAACACGTATAAACAGCTGTTATTTATCCTTAATATTTTGTCTAAAAATAAAAACATCAATAAATTACAATTTCTTATTCTTTTTACGAGAAAATATTCATAGGTTGTGTGAAGATTTTGTGTAAAATTGCGCAATGTAATAAAATAACGGTCATATTGGCCAAGAAGGGAGCAACTGCCGCTTCAGATCTTTCTTCTGAGCTCCATGGCTTTTTTTTTTCCAATTTTGTGATATTTTCATAATTTGATATTTATCGCTACACCTGACCCAGGGTTATTTTACCCATGTTCTAAGTAATAACGTTTACCTCTCATTTCCATAAGAGATAAGATGCATTACCGCACAAAAACATGCAAAAGTTACAACAGACGAGACAGAAATTAAATGAAATTATTATTTTTATTATTATTTTTATTATTATTATTATTATTGTTGTTATTAGTGAAACACTATTGCTGATGAAGGGCTTTTGGAGACAAGTATGAATCAATAGAAAACGGTGCTGACAGCAAACAAAGACTCTATTTGGTTATTATTATTATTATTATTATTATTATTATTATTAATAATAATAATAATAATAATAATAATAATAATAATAATAATAATTTGGAGACAAGTATGGCTCAATGGAAAACGGTGCTGACAGCAAACAAAGACTCTATTTGGTTATTATTATTATTATTATTATTATTAATAATAATAATAATAATAATAATAATAATAATAATAATAATAATAATTTGGAGACAAGTATGGCTCAATGGAAAACGGTGCTGACAGCAAACAAAGACTCTATTTGGTTATTATTATTATTATTATTATTATTATTATTATTATTATTAATAATAATAATAATAATAATAATAATTTGGAGACAAGTATGGCTCAATGGAAAACGGTGCTGACAGCAAACAAAGACTCTATTTGGTTATTATTATTATTATTATTATTATTATTATTATTATTAATAATAATAATAATAATAATAATTTGGAGACAAGTATGGCTCAATGGAAAACGGTGCTGACAGCAAACAAAGACTCTATTTGGTTATCATTATTATTATTATTATTATTATTATTATTATTATTATTAATTTGGAGACAAGTATGGCTCAATGGAAAACGGTGCTGACAGCAAACAAAGACTCTATTTGGTTATTATTATTATTATTATTATTATTATTATTATTATTATTAATAATAATAATAATAATAATAATTTGGAGACAAGTATGGCTCAATGGAAAACGGTGCTGACAGCAAACAAAGACTCTATTTGGTTATTATTATTATTATTATTATTATTATTATTAATATTAATAATAATAATAATAATAATAATAATTTGGAGACAAGTATGGCTCAATGGAAAACGGTGCTGACAGCAAACAAAGACTCTATTTGGTTATTATTATTATTATTATTATTATTATTATTAATATTAATAATAATAATAATAATAATAATAATTTGGAGACAAGTATGGCTCAATGGAAAACGGTGCTGACAGCAAACAAAGACTCTATTTGGTTATCATTATTATTATTATTATTATTATTATTATTATTATTATTAATTTGGAGACAAGTATGGCTCAATGGAAAACGGTGCTGACAGCAAACAGAGAGGAGATGGGGTAGGTTGGCATTAAACGTGGAATATCTCAACGAGATTCGTTATCACCACTTCTTTTTGTAGTGATAATGATGCCACTCAGCATCCTCTTGAAGAGAGAAAAACTGGGGTATAACCTTGGATCTGGTGATAGACGCCTCAACAATCTACTGTTTATGGATGATTTGAAAATATTCGGTAGAAATGAAAAGGAAATGGAGAGACTGGTAGAACTTGTGGGGACATACTCAGAAGACATTGGGATGAAGTTTAGGATTAGTAAATGTGCGGTGCTGGTGATGAAAAGAGGAGTAAAGGTTAATTTGAATGGAATAGTGCTGCCAAATGGAGAAATCATGAAAGAAATAGAAGATACAGGGTATAAGCATTTGGGAGTGTTGGAGGGTGTAGGCATCATGAACAGAGAAATGGAGAAAGTCAGGAAGGAGTATCTTAGAGGAGTGAAACTAATTGCAAAGTCGAAAATGTATGGAGGAAACCTAATAAAAGCAGTGAATGCATGGGCAGTCAGTGTTTTGAGATACTGTGCAGGATTTTAGAATGGTCTGACAAGGATTTGCATGCCATGGATATCAAAGCAAGAAAAGTTTTAGCAATGTTTGGTATATTTCACATTCGAAGTAGCGTAGCCAGGCTGTATCAAAAGAGGAAAGACGGTGGGAGAGGATTGAAAAGTGTAAAAGATTGTGTTAGAACCGAGGAGATGACGTTGAAGGAGCATGTGGTTAGAAGTGGGGAGTGGATGCTTAAGGTTGTGGCCAATGAAGTGGAGGTATGTGAGACCAAGGCTGATTATGTAAAACGTATGGATAGAGAAAGGGCAGAGGAACTGGCTAGGAAGAAAATGCATGGAAGGTTCCTCCAGGATATAGCAGAAGTGGCTGATGAAAGATCATGGCAATCGCTTAGAGCTGGGTATCTTGCTAAGAGTACTGAAGCTTTTGTTTGTGCAGCACAAGAGCAGGCATTAAGTCCTACCTAACTAATATTCCTGGTGAACCAAGTGCAAAAGAGATTCAGACAATTGCACTTAAGGGAACAGCGAGGATACTAAAAAGAACTCTCGGTTGGTTTCAATAAAAAAGCGGGGCAATGTTGGCAGCTGGTTTGGCTGCCCCATACCCAGTATTACAATCTTCAAAGGAAGAAAAATAAAAAAAACAAAACAAAGAAAACACGATTGTTCAAAAAGTGGTTCTAGGAGAGGAAGTTGCTGCAGAATGCCGGATTTGTGGTAAGACATCAGAGTCAATTGCGCACCTTGCAGCAGAGTGTAGTGGACTGGTCCAGAGAGAGTACCGCAAAAGACACAATCGCATGGGACTCCGGATATATTGGGAGGTGTGAAGAGGGTTGGGGTGATGTGTGCTGGAAAATGATTTGAGGAGGTACCTTATGATTGAGAACAAGTGAAGATGGCAAGGTAGAGGTATGGTGGGACAAAAGTATCATAACGACCAAGCAATTGGAATATAATCGTCCGGATTTGGCCGTCATTGACAAGGTCTCAAAAAACTGGCAGATTGTAGACTTTTCAGTACCCTGGGACAGGAATGTGAGAGAGAAAGAGAATGAGAAGTGGATCAATTATGCTCCATTGGCCTTGGAGATAAGGCGTATACACGGAGTTAAAACACAAATAATCCCGGTCGTAGTTGGTACATTAGGAGTAGTATCAAGTCGTCTGGAGGGACAATTGAAAAAACTACAAATCCCTGATGTTTTAGGCGACCTTCAGACCTCTACAATTGTAGGTACCACCAACATCCTTAGAAAGCCCCTTGATCTTTGAAACTCCTGGTTTGAAGCCGAGATTAAGGGAAATCCTCTGGAAATGAATTCCATCTCTTTTCATGGAGACGTTGATAAACGAAATCAGAATTATTATTATGTTTTGGGCGGCCTTCAGACCTCTGCTATGGTAGGTACCACAAATATCCTTAGGAAAACCCTTGATCTTTGAAGCTTCTGGTTTTGAGCCAGGATTGAGGGAAGTCTTCTTAAAATGAATCCCATCTCTTTTCAGACAAACAAAATCATTATTATTGTTGTTGTTGACAAACGAAATCATTATTATTGTTGTTGTTGTTGTTGTTGTTGTTGGCTTACTGAAAGCTGAGTGACAACAAGCCTCCCCAGGTTTCTAGTACCCTCCACCTCTTTTGATAACATTTGCAAATATATATTTGCATTATCGCAACAGCTGCTTGCCATTGATTTTTCGTTGACAGCAGCTATTGGTCCTCACTGGAATTCGAGTGGCAATAAGCCTTCCCAAGGTCTCAGTTCTCTTTGCACTTATCCAGCGGAGATCTGGTCAGTGCTCTCTCCTCGGTCTTTCCTTTCTCCTTTACTCTACTTGGCTGTTTGGTCTCACTTGTTTTAAAGGGGAGGTTATTGATGCGGTAATAGCAGGGTAGAAAACTTATAGATATGCAGTTTCAATGTTCTTGGTTCCACGTGGCGTTTCATGTTTATCTCTGCAGCAGTTTGTCTGGCCCGCACTTGTTACTCATGTGTGTTAGTCTCCACATTCAAGAGTTCTCCTTAATATTTTAGCTGTTTTCATTATTGTTGTTCATTGTATTTTTCCAGTCATTCCTCTGATTCCAATTTCTCCAATTCTTTTTTCAAAGTTTTTCGGAATTGATCCTAGTGATTACTATTATAGGCACTATTTGAATTTTCTTCGTCTTCCATATGTCTTTCAGCTCTCTGGCTAGCTCTTTGTATTTGATTCGTTTCTCCTTTTCTTCTATATTCTCTTTATGGTCGGCTGGAACCCCAACGTCAATGATTTGACAGGATTTTTCTTTCCTGTAAATTATTACGACATCCGGTCTGCGTACTTAGATGAGTGGTGTTATTGACAAGGTCTTAAAAAGGTGACAAATCGTAGACTTTTCAGTGCCATAGACAAGAATATGATTGAGAAGGAGAAGGAGAAGTGTGGTAATTGATCTTGGAGCTTGGAGGGAAGACCTATGCATGAGGTTAAACCCCAAGTAATCGCGGTGGTGGTAGGTACGCTAGCTGTAGTATCAAATCGTATGGAAAAACATTGACAAAAAATATAGGAATCCGTAATATGTTAGGCGGCCTTCAGACTTCTGCTATCGTAGGTACCACCAATATTCTTGGGCAAAAACCTTGATCTTTAGAGTACCTGGTTTGACATCGGGACTGAGGGAGAATTCTTTGAGAGAGAACCCTATTCCTTTTTTTTTTTTATTCCCCAGTGAGATGTTATAAAACGAAAGCAGGTTTATTATTATTTCACTGCGATGAATAATTACCGTTGATCGCTCACTGGCAACAACAGGTGGTGTTTTTTACCTCTCCCCAGATCTCCAATATTTCAGAACGCTTCTAGCAGAAGTTTGATCGGAGCTCTGCCTGCGCAATCTGTCCCTCCTCCTTGAACATTCACAACCATTTTGTGGTGTGTGTGTGTGTGTGTGTGTGTGTGTGTGTGTGTGTGTGTGTGTGCGTGCGCGAGCACGCGTGTGTGTCATTAGAGTTATGTCAGTTTATTGTATTTCTGGGAATTATTTTATTATTATTTCACTAACTGGGAGTTCTCCACACGGGTCATCATCAGTGATTGCTCACTGAACAAGGTCCGGTTGTGTTCCATGGACTCTAGGTGACAACAAGTCCTTCCAGATTTCCAGTAATCCTTATCTCTTTCAGTCGTTTGCAGTTG